>NC_057715.1:87514740-87525941 GCF_004010195.1 Chiloscyllium plagiosum | reverse complement strand
TGACAACATTGCATTTGCTTTCTTAATCACGGACTCAACCTGCATGTTTACATTTAGAGAATCCTGGAGTAGCACTCTCATATCCCTTTGTACTTTGGCTTTATGAATTTTCTCACCGTT
Source organism: Chiloscyllium plagiosum (assembly GCF_004010195.1). Lineage (NCBI taxonomy): Eukaryota > Metazoa > Chordata > Chondrichthyes > Orectolobiformes > Hemiscylliidae > Chiloscyllium > Chiloscyllium plagiosum. Next base: position 87,525,821 of record NC_057715.1, on the reverse strand, counting down.
TAGAAAGTAGCCCATGCTTGTATTCTTTTTTCCAAAGTGCAAGACCTCGCATTTGCTCACGTTGAATTCCATCAGCCATTTCCTGGACCACTCTCCCAAACTGTCTAGATTCTTTTGCAGCCTCTCCACTTCCTCAGTACTACCTGCCTGTCCACCTAACGTCGTATCATTGGCAAACTTCGCTAGATTGCCCCCAGTCTCTTCATCCAGATCATTAATATATAACGTGAACAGCTGCGACCCCAACACTGAACCCTGTGGGACACCGCTTGTCACCGGCTGCCATTCCGAAAAAGAACCTTTTATCCCAACTCTCTGCCTTCTGTCAGACAGCTAATCCTCAATCCATACCAATAGCTCACCTCGCACACCATGGGCCCTCACCTTACTCAGCAGCCTCCCGTGTGGCACCTTATCAAAGGCCTTTTGGAAGTCTAGATAGACCACATCCACTGGCTTTCCCTGGTCTAACCTACTTGTCACCTCTTCAAAGAATTCCAACAGGTTTGTCAAGCACGACCTCCCCTTACTAAATCCATGTTGACTTAGTCAAATCCAAGTCAATAATTGGCCAGCATTTATTGCCAATCTCTGGTTGTTGTTGAGAAGATGGTGGTGAGCTGCCTGTTTGAACCGCTACAGTCCATAAGTAGATACTAATGTCATTAGGGAAGGAGTTTCAGGATTTTTACCCAGACCCACTAAAGGAATTGCATTATATTTCCAAGTCAGGATGGTGTGTGGCTTAGAAGAGAACCTGTAGTTGGTAATGTTCCCTTGTATCTGCTGCCCTTATCCTTCTATGATGTGGAGGTGCCAGTGTTGGACTAGGGTGAACAAAGTCAGAAACCACACGACAGGTTATAGTCCATTGGGTTTATTTGAAATTACAAGCTTTCTCTCTTCACTTGGCAAAGGAGCAGCATTCTGAAAGCTTGTGATTTCAAATAAACCTGTTGCACTATAACCTGGTGTCATGCAACTTCTGACCTTATCCTTCTAGATGATAGTGGCCCAGGGTTTGTAAGGTACTATCCAAGGATCTTTGGTGAAAATCTGCAATGCATCTTGCAGATGAAATGTGCTGCTGCTACTGTGTGTGAATGGTGGAGGAATTAAATGTTTGTAGATGTGGTGCTTTGCCCAGGATGGTGTCAAATTTCCTGAGTGTTGTTGTATCTGCACTCATCCAGGCAAGACTCATTCCCTAGGTAGTCAGGAGGTGAGTTACTCACTGCAGGATTCATAGCCTCTGACCTGGAGCTGCAATATTTACAAAGCTAGTCCAGCTCACATTTCAGGTTAATGGTAAATTCTAGGATATTAATAGTGGTGATGGTAATGCTATTGAATGTCAAGGACCGTTGGTTAGATTTTCTCTTGTTGGAGATAGACATTGTCTGCCATTGTGCAACATAAATGTCACTTTTTATTTTTTAGCCCAAACCAGGTTTTTGTCCACTTCATCCTAGGTTTAGACATGGAATGCTTTTGTATCTTAGGCATCATGAATGGTGCTCAATGGTACAATCATTAGTGAACATCCCCACTTCAGACCTTATGATGGAGGGAAGATTATTGATGAAGCAGCTGAAAATGGTTGGACCTAGGATACTACCCTGAGGTAATCCTGCAGAGATGCCCTGGAACTGAATGACTGTCCTCCACCAAACACAACCATCTTCCTTTGTGCCAGGCAGGACTCCAAACAGTGGAGAGCTTTCCCCTGATTGCCACAGACTCCAGTTTTGCTCAGGTTCCTTGTTGCCACACTTCGTCAAATACAACCTTGATGTCAAGAGCAGTCAAGCTGACTTCACCTCTGGAATTCAACTGTTTTGTACATGTTTGAACCAAGGCTGTAATGAAGTCAGGGGTTGAGTGACCATTGTGGGACCCCAATGGTGTATCAGTGAGCAGGTTATTGCTGAGCAGGTGATGCTTGATAGCACTGCTCATGACACCTTCCATCACTTTATTGATAGTCTAGAGATGTGGTGATAATTGTCTGGATTGAATTTGTCCTGCATTTTGTGATATACCTCGGCATTTTTCCACATTGTTATGTAATGCCAATGTTGCAGGTGTACTAATACAGCTTGACTAGGGATGTGGTAGGTTCTGGAGTACATGTCTTCAGTACTATTTCAGTCATAGTTTTAGATCCATGGACTCTACAGAATCCAGAGTCTGCAGCTGATTCTTAATATTACGTGGAGTGAATCAAATTGGCTGAAGACTGGCAACCGTGATGCTGAGAACCTCTGGAGGAGGCCAAGTTGGATCATTCACTCAGAATTTCTGGCTAAAGATTGTTGCAAATACTTCAGCCTTAGCTGTTGCTCTGATGTGCTGAGCTCCTTCTTTATTGAAACTGGAACAATTTAAAGAGCGTCCTCCTCCACTGAGCTGTTTAACAATCTCCATCATTCATGACTGGATGTGGCAGGACTGGAGACCTTAGAATTGACCCATTGGTTGTGGAATCGCTGAGCTATCCATCACTTGCTGCGTATGCTATTTGGGATAAGTAATCTTGCTTTGTAGTTTCACCAGGTTGACACCCTATTTTTAGTCAGGTTCTGCTCCTGGCATAACCTCCTCCATTCCTCATTGAACTAAAACTGATACCCTGGCTTGTTGCGAATAGTAAAGTTAAGATTATGTTTGACTATGAAATTAGATACAGTGTTGGAGTACAATTCTGCTGTGCGATTGGCCCACAGTACCTCATGGCTATCCAGTCTTGAGTTGCTAGACCTGTTCAAACTCTATCACATTTAGCACAGTGACAGTGTCACACAATATCATGCTTAATCTGTGGGATAGCTAGTAGAGTTTAACTCTGCCTGCCTGATGAAAACCTTACATTTAAGTTCACAATGTCAGAGTTCACAGATGACTTTTTTATCCAAGGGCCAAGTGGCCAATTAAGGGCCTCAATTAAATGCTTCCTTCTGCTGTCACTGGAATTAAACCGGAATATGGTCATAACCCTGCCACGTGGAAACTATCAGGTGATCTCTGATTCACACTCCTGTGGTCTGGTGGAAGTGGTCCCTCCTTCACGTATCCTGTGCCCTACAGAGAGACTTCCTGGTGGAAAGGGGGGATCATCAGGAAGCCACCCTTCTTTATGATATACCTCCCAACTCTCAAGTACCCCCAGTGGGTACTGCAGGTTCTGGTTAGCTGCTAACCTCTATTTAGCTAGAAACTCTGAGGCAGGACGTTCCCAGCATATCAGAAGGTCCTTTGAGAAATTGCCACTGGTTGAACCCAGAGCCCCAATGGCAACCAATGGATGTGCACATTACTGCAATCATTAAATTCAAACTCATTTTTTTCTATTAGAACAATTTCACTCAGCAGAAGTAAAGAAAGAACACGTATTTATCAAGTTCATTGGCTGCAAAGTGCACTGGGATTTCCAAAGCTCATGAATGACGCTCTATAAATGCATAGGCAAAAGTGAGGACTGCAGAATATAGAAGCCAGAGTCTAGATTAGAGTGGTGCTGGAAAAGCACAGCAGGTCAGGCAGCATCCAAGGAGCAAGAAAATCGATGTTTCGGGCAAAAGCCCTTCATTAGGAATGGAGCCATGAGGGGCTTTTGCCTGAAATGTCGATTTTCTTGCTCCTCAGATGCTGCCCGACTTGCTGTGCTTTTCCAGTACCATTCTACTCTTTCAATGCATGTTGTTTATTTGCTTTTACTGAGTGAAGTTGTATGAAGAGAGTAACATGAAGAAAAGCAGGGGATTTTAAGTGTAGTGGCTGTTTTATTGATATTGGCTGAAGGAATTGATCAGGACTTTAGGAGAAATCCCTGCTATTCCTCACGTTACTTACTTCATTTATCTTGGTCTGAGAAGCTGTCAAGGGCCTGGCTTAATGTCTCATGCAAAAAATGGCATCACCTACAATGCATCTCTTCTTCGATACTGCACTGGAGTAAGAGCCACATTTTTGACCTCAGGTCAACAATGACTACATTTTGCAATATTTTTTAAGGGAACAGTATCTATAGTTAAGATGTGTTTAGATATAGTAGTTTCTGAGATTGTTGCTTCATTTTAAATATATACAGAACAAACACAGTTATCCAAATGTCAATTATCCGAATTTTGGATTACCCGAACAAGATCTCAAGGTCAGGTAAAAACATTATCTGTTATCTGAACAATCAGTTATCTGAACAAAATACTCTCCACCCATCTCGTTCGGATAAACAAAGTTGTTCTGTATTTGGGATTCCATTCTCAAATTTGATATTCCACAGTACTTAAGGTTAAGAAGTACAGTAGCGCTTAATGAAAAATCTGCTTTATTGCTGACCTTTTGCCCTGGCAAATTAGCCCTCCAGAGGCAGAATCTTAAACATTGCCAAGAATATGCCATTAGCTACTGTCAGGGAGACCTGTTTACAATTCCAAGTGTTTTTTTAAGCTGTTTCCCAGCAGGTGGCTTTGTTAACAGCAAAATGTTTTAAAGCAGCTAGAAGTTCAACAGGATCGAGACAAATTACAACCTAAAGCCAAGGTAAAGGAAAAAGGGTTAGTTCTGCTTCAGGACAAGCTAGGCCACAGTTGACTATCAAGTGTGATGTGTCACTTGCACAATAGCTCTTTGTTGAATTTTTTGACAGTCATTAGAAATACCTCTTTTAAAATGGATAGATTATCACTAGTTTTACCATGAATTTTTTATAGTACAGGTGATCATAATACATTTTATAAGATAAAGTAGATTCACTCTCAATTTTCCTAATTTGCAAAGGCCATGTGGAATGTTTTTAAAGGATCCTGATGCCTCATTCAAGCCATCGTTCCTTCTGAAAAAGTCAGGACAAATCATTCGTTAACCTTGGGATACCCCACACTGAGGATATTCTTACCCATGGTCCACATATATGTATTTCCAGCAGAGAGCATGTTGCCATCAGGTATGAGAGAACCAAGAAGAGGGAGAAATTTATTTGGCCTCATCCTCACCAATAACTGTCACTGATGCATTTGTCGCTGTCAGTAGATAGGAGTGACCATTGCAAAATGCTTGTGAAGATAAAGTTTTGTATTTGCACAGAAGACAATAATTTTATTATGTGATAGTATCAATGTGCTAAATATAACAGGTTAGAGATCTAGCAACTCAACTTGTATCCATAAAGCACTGTGGACCATCAGCAGTGTATAATTGTATTCAATTGCAGCTTATAAAATAATGGCTCAGACTATCGTTCACTTTCCTATCACCAAGAAAGCAAGAGATCAACCCTAGTTCACTGAGGAGAATAGGAGAGCATGCCAAGAACATCACCAGATGTGCCTAAAAATGAGATGCTAACACAAATATAACACAGAATCATGTTCAGGACAAATAGCAGATGCAGCATGTTCCAGGCTGAACTAAGGCATAGATTCCAGGAGTTATAGAGTCATACAGCATGAAAATAGACCCTTCAGTCCAACCAATCAATGCTAACCATAATCCAAACTGAACTGGTACCACCTGCCTGCATTTGACCCAAATCCCTCCAAACATTTCTTATTCATGTACTTACCCAAGTGTCTGTTAAACATTGTAACCATAAGTGCATCTACCACTTATCCTGGAAGTTCAATCCGCACACTAACTATTTTCTGTGTAAGAAAGTTAACCTCATGTCATTTTTAAATCTTTCTCCTCTTACCTTAAAAAATACGTCCCCTAGTCTTTAAATCCCCCACCTTAGGGAAAAGACACCTGGCAGTCACCTTGTCTACACTCCTCATGATTTTATAAACCTCTATAAGATCACTCCTCAATCTCCTACACTCCAGTGAAAAAGTTCCAGCCCATCTAGCCTCTCCTTATAATTCAAATCCTCCATTCCTGGCAGCATCCTGGTAATTCTTTTCTGAACCTCTCAACATAACAATATTCTTCCTACAACAGGGACAATAGTGATTCCACAACCAACTCCCAGATGAGGGAAAGCTTTGCAGTCATACAGTCATAGCATCACAGAGATGTACAACATGGAAACAGACCCTTCAGTCCAACTCATCCATGCTGACCAGATATCCTAACATAATCTCGTCCCATTTGCCAGTATTTGGCCCAGGTCCCTCTAAACCCTTCCTATTCATATATCCATCCAGATGCCTTTTAAATGCTGTAGTTGTACCAGTGTCCACCACTTCCTGTGGCAGCTTATTCAATACACACATCACCCTCTATGTGAAGAAATTGCCCCTTAGGTTTCTTTTATATCTTTCCCATCTCACCTTAAACCTATGCCCTCTTGTTCTGTACTCCCCCACCCCAGGGAAAATACCTTGTCTTTTTACCCTATCCAGGCCCTTCGTGATTTTATAAACCTCTATAAGGTCGCCCCTCAGCCTCCAATGCTCCAGGGAAAAGAGCCCCACCCTATTCAGCCTCTCCTTGTAGCTCAAATCCTCCAACTCCAGCAACATCCTTGTAAATCTTTTCCGAACCATTTCAAGTTTCACAACATCCTCCTAATAGAAGACCAGAATTGCATGCAATATTTCAAAAGTGGCCTAACCAACGTCCTGTACAGCCACAACATTACCTCACAACTCCTATATTCAATGGTCTGACCAATAAAGGAAAACATACAAAATGTCTTCTTCACTATCCTATCTACCTGCAACTCTACTTTCAAGGAGCTATGAACCTGCACTCCAAGGTCACTTTGTTCAGCAACACTCCCAGGACCTCACCATTAAGTGCCTAAGTCTACTCTGATTTGCTTTTCCAAAATGCAGCACCTCACATTTATCACCATTCTAGATTCAATCATGAATGGTGAAAGGACATGAATAGCTAACAGCCATGTGTCATTCTGGATTCTTCAAGAAGCTCATTCTCAAGGCTGGTGGCATCCAGCACGGTAATGCAAAAGACAAGGTTGAAATGAAAGGAACCACCTTCAGACAGAAGCATAATTCATCTTGGCCTCTTCCTAAGGATCCCACATACTGATGCCTGTCTTCAAACAAATTGATTCACTCCACGTGTTTTCAAGAAGTTCCTGAAATCACTGGATACGCAAAACCAATGGACCCTGACCTATCCTGGGCAACAGACCAGCGCTACCTCCACCTCCAGCCAAGTTGTTCCAATACAGCTACAACCCTGACATCTACTTGACACTGTTTAATATTGTGATGAGTGTCCTGTCGATAAGAAGCATGACAATTCAACACAACCAGCACCAACCTATCTGTCTACTTTCAATCATCAGCAAATGATGCAAGGTGTCATTAAGTATTCTACCAATCTGCACTTACTCATCAATAACCTGCTCATTTATGTTCAGTTTGGGGTTCCACCCTAACTCTAACTCAGCTCTTAACCTCATTGCATTATTGGTCCAAATATCGACAAAAGAAATCAATACCAGAAATAAATTGAAAGTGAATCCCCTTGACATTAAGGTACAATTTTATAGAGTTTGGCATCAAAAAGCCGTTGCAAAAGTGAACTGAAATCATTGAAGAACCATATTGCAAAAGAAAATGGTTGTGGCTGTTGGATGCCATACATCTTAATCTCAGAACATTGGTACAGGGGTTTCTCAGGATAGTGTCATTGGCCCATATCCTCCAGCTGCTTCATCAATGACCTTCGCTGCATCATATGATCAGAAGTGGGAATGTTCACTGATGATTGCATTGAGTTCAGTACCATTCACTGGAGGCTGAAGCAATCCCTGCGTATTCGCAACAAGACCTTGACAACATCTAGTCTTGGGTTGATAAATGGCAAGTAACATTTGCATTACATAAGTGCCAGGCGACAACCATCCCCAACATGACAGAATCTAATGACGGTCCTTTGACATTCAATGGATTACCGTTAACTAGAAATGAATTGAATCAGCCATTTAGGAGTAGAGTCAAAAGAAAACTGCAGATGCTGGAATCCAAAGTAGATAAAGGAGGCTGAAAGAACACAGAAAGCCAGGCAGCACCAGGTGGTGGAGAAGTCAACATTTCTTCTGGTCTAGATGTTTCAGCTCTGATCTCCAGCATCTGCAGTCCTCACTTTCTCCTAGTGAGAGTTGGACACAGGTATTGGACACGACCTGGTTGGTTGATGGGAGGGATGACTCTGGTTGATAGCTTGGAGGAAGGGTCGGTAGGTGGAATGGAAGGAAGGAGGTGGGACTGAGAAGGGAGCCAGGGGATAGGTGGGAATGTTATTTGTAATTAGAGAACTCAATGGTAAGTCCTCCGAACTGTAGGCTGCCCAGGCGAAATATAAGTTGCTGTTCCTCCAATTTGCAGTCTGATTCACTGCGGCACTGGAGAAGGCCAAGGATGGACATGTCTGTGGGGGAGTGGAGGGGGAATTGAAGTAGGCGGTGACTGGGAGGTCAGGTTGGCTGTTATGAGCCAGATGAAGTTGCTCTGCAAAATAACCTTCCCACCCATCCCCTGGCTTCCCATCCAGCCTCACCTTGACTAACCAGGTTATATCCAGTACCTGTGCCTACCTATCACTACCTCATCATTCCACTACTCCCCCCTCCCCCACTTTATCTAAAGCTCCCCCTACCTCCACATCTAGTCCTGAGGAAGAGTTAATATCTGAAACGTTGACTTCTGTACTCCTGATGTTACCTGGCTTGCTGTGTTCTTCCAACCTCCTGTTTGTTTACAACCATTTATATGTACTGTGGCTACATGAGAAGGCCAAAGACTGAGTATTCTGTGGCAAACATGTCCTGGCTCTCCAAAGTCTGTTCACCATTTACAAGGCAAAAATCAAGTGTAATGAAATTATCTCCTCTTGTCAGGATAGGTTCAGCTCCTGCAACAGGAATAAAATTTCACACCATCTGAAGACAAAGCACTCCGTCTAATACCCTAAATATCCACTCTTGCTATCACCACAAATGGTGGCAGGAGTGTGTATGATCTACAAGATTCCTTTCAGTAACTCACCAAGTTTCCTTCTAAATTGCTATGCAAACTCGTGACCTCCACAATCTTGAAGAACAGGGGATGTAGACAAATGGGTACACCACCATCTTAAATTTCCCTGCAAGCCACTCACCATCTTTTTACTTGGATTTAAATCATTCAACCTGCATTGTTTCTGCTCAAAATCGTGGAAGTCCATCCTGACCACCACCTTCTCGAGGTTAATTAGGAATGGGCAGTATATGGTGGTCAGTAAATAAAAGAAAGCAATATGGAGCAAGAATACTAGCTGGAGTTTGCACCCAAACCCAGAGTCTGCTAATGATCAGTGCAGCAGAGATCAGACTAATTCAGCATAGATCAAAATCCAAAGCTGCAACTTTATTCATTATTCCATGTTGAAAATGTGTTGCTCAAAAAGCGCAGCAGGTCAGGCAGCATCCGAGGAACAGGGGAATTGACGTTTCGGGCATGAGCCCTTCTTCCATGTATATATTTACACAGTGAGCAATGAGAAGAACAAGGTAATTATTATAGGTTGTTTCCAGTTTGCAAAGTCAGTTAACATATCCTGATATTTTTGTTTTGCCAGATATTTTCTGATGAGATTTATTTTCATCACATTTATAAGCATCAAGGTACCAACCACTTTTAAGGGATTGATATGTCAGTTCATTTATTGTAAATATTAAGTAAATAGTAGCGATATTATGCAGTTGGAGAAATTGTACATACTTCCAAGTTAGGAATTTGCTCAGTACAGACTGAAACTTATGGGCAGAATCTTGAACCATCAGAGGTGTCACCTGCCAGTTGGAGACCTGTTGAGAGATTTTTGGTGCCTATCCTATGGCCTACTGAATCAGACAAGTGGTGAAGCCTGCAGTCAGATAATGGGCCATATGTCTTGCTCAGTAAGAGCAACCAACTAACCAGAGACTAGTAGTTGTTGCATTCACCAAAATAGTCCATGGATGCTGGCAGAAGACAATGGGGCTTGAGATGCTACTGGTCCACCGAATAAAGTGTCCTTCCCACCTCCAAACCCACCACGTCTAACAGACAATTTCATCCTATCTCTGAATCAGATGATATATTGCATCATTCCCTCTATTATATATGCAGAATATATAACCAGACCCAGTTACAACAATATTTCCAAGATCATTCAATTCATTAATTACGGAATTAAATTAACAATAATCATTCTATTTATGAACTTCATCAAGGAACAAATGGAGCTATAATTTGAACCTTTACTTCTATTGAATAGACTCATTATAAATGGAGCATGAAATACTCTGAGCAAATACAATAGAATTAAAATGTTTGAAATTTAGATTGCTAAATACATTTCAACTAGTAATCACAAAACAATCATCATTTCGGGGGTCATTTTGTTGAATCTCTCATGAACGCATTACGTTTTTCCTGGTGATTTTGTTTGAGCACTTTATCATCATTGAGCAATATTTCCATAAATTTCTATAATATTCACAGATATAAACTAGGCAGCATTGATTCCTCGATGCACTGACATTGCCAATGAAGATTTCTACGATCCAACCCACTTACAGTATTTCACCTGTATCTTCTGACCTGAGCTGAAGCATCAAAACATCAGATCAGCCTCTCCAAGGAAAGACCATCATGTGCAAGAATACATAGATGAAGGGAAGACTCATCCATTTTCACAACAGTATCTATACTTTTGAGCAGGTCATGGTTTAAATAAGTGAGTAAGTCAGTGGGTGAGTGGGTAGTCAAGTAAAGGGTCGCAGGGACTTGGTCAGGTAGTCAGCTGGTCAGTGAGGAAGATGTGTGAGGCAGCTGGGTCAGGTTGAGCACGGGGTAATTGAATGGTTGCAGAGAGTAATCAGGTGGTTAGAAGGGTAGGTTGGGTATTAAATGGGAGATCAGCTATAGTCAGAAAGGCTAAATCAGGTGCTGGTCTGGTGGATCAGTCTGTGCTTGGGCGGTCGATGGACGTTTGGATCTGGTCGACAGGGCAGTTGAGTCTGATAGGATAGGTAGTTGGGTGTTAAGAGTGTGCCACTGAAAAAGCACAGCAGGTCAGGCAGCATTCGAGGAGCAGGAGGATCGACATTTTGGGCACCTTAATCAGAAATGAGGCTTGTGTGC
>NC_057715.1:87498619-87514715 GCF_004010195.1 Chiloscyllium plagiosum | reverse complement strand
TCCCATGTGGTTGCAGGGTCCCAAGGCAGAAGATGAGGCATTTTTCCTCCAGGTGTCAGGTGGTTAGGGTTTGGCGATGGAGGTGGCCCAGGGCCCTTATGTCCTTGGTGGAGTAGGAGGGGGAGTTGAAGCGTTCAGCCACATGACTACCTTCCCCTCAGCCCCACCCCCCTCCCTCCCATTTATCTATGAACCCCCTCATTCCTGATTAAGGGCTTATGCCTGAAACGTCGATTCTCCCACTCCTCGGATGCTGACTGACCTGCTGTGCTTTTCCAGCATTACACTCTTGACTCTGATCTCCAGCATCTGCAAACCTCACTTTCTCCTACGTAGTTGGGAGGTCAAGGGTGTAGTCAGACCTTGAAGAGGATTTGAAGTAAAAGCAGAAATGCTGACGAAATTCAACAGTTTTGGCAATATCTGACAAAGGGTCATTGGACTCAAAGTTTTAACCCTGTTTTTCTCACTACAGATGTTGCTAGACCTGCTGAGTTTCTTGAACACTTTCAGTTTTCATTTCAGATCTTCAGCACCTCCAGTTCTTTCTTTTATTCTCGAAGTGGGTTGTTAGTTCTAGTTGGAGTGTGATCAGGGTTGGGTAGTAGGGCAACTGGGGAGAGGTGGGCTGGTCTTGAGGAGACTGAATTGGGGTTTTTATTGGTGCTTTATTAAGTTTCATTAGAGATTCATGTCTATATATCATTTCCTGGATAAGTGTAAATTTGGGTCAGAGTCATTCATGGGGGAACATGAGCAAGTGGAAATATTGTGCTTGCCATGCAATTTCCAGCTATATCTGTGCATCAGAGCATCTGCAGGATCTTGACACACATCTCTCAAGTTATGACCCATCTCTGACAATGTGGACAATTGAATAAATAAGGCCATAAAGTAATCTAGACCTGAAAATATGATTCTTTGTAAATCATCACCAAGCAAATCAAGACTGAATTTTAAAAAATCCTTTTTTCAATTAAAACAGGTTTTAATTAGTCTTGTTTACATTACCTAATATACATATTGCCTTTTTGCTTTCTTTGTCCGTGTGGTGTATCTGAAATAGAAGACAGTGGGTAGATTGTTACGGGAGCTAGAAAGAAATGCAGTGAGGCAATTCTGTGGCACTTTTGACTCTGTTGTCTGACTGATGGCTGGCCAGCTGCTCAGTCAGATGTGATACAATCTCCACACTCAATTGGTGAAGATGCTCACAGTTTCCAGTGTATTTTTATCTGCCTCCCAGAAAAGAAACTCCAGAGATAAATCTGTGAAATGTAGGTTATCTCTCTAAAAATGTGTATTAGGTTAATATTCAATTATCATTTCTACCTGCTAATTTTGCGCAATTGATTGCTTCTTTCCTAAGAAATGCATTAAAATGTAAAGAGCCCCTTTCAAATGCTTTGTAATGTCAATAAGATTTTCACTAATAGGACAAATCATGTTTCATGTTCTTATAAATATGGCCACTTTCTCATTACACCATACACAAGAAAAAGGAAAAATGCCAAAGTAATGTTTGTGACAAGTTATTCCAGGCATCAGGTATTGCAGGATTGATCCTGTCGAGTCACTTTGCTTTAGCACTTTAATTTACCTGTACGTACATTTAGTGAGTCATCACCATGCACATGGGGCTCGCAAATTTGTGTGGTTCAATTACATTTTACCCTCACATAGTCTCCTAGCATTTGGATTCTGTTTGGGTTAAAGTTGATATTATTGCAATTATCTTTGTAAATCTTGCCTTTCAATTTTATGCTGCCAGTGTGAATCTCACCTACCGATCATGTACATTGAGAAATTGTATGTACTGTGGATGACTTTTCATCTATTTAAATGAACAATAGAAAATTTTGGTCAATGTACCTTTAACTACATTTATGAATCAGACTCTCCATTAGTGTTCTGAACTGTGGAATTAAGAAAGAGCAGGCAGGATAGTGAAGTACATGGAAATGTAAATAGAAAATTTGTTTAAGATTCGTGCACAGAATTCAGATTTCCTTCAGTTTGAAGACATTTGGTGCAAAATGCAATATGGATGAACTTTGCCCCATAGTGAAGTAGCTACTAGATTGAAAATGCAGCTTAAGTACCTGTATCTTGAAACAATATAAGGCTGTATTTCTAAATTATTGTCCAAACTAAGAAAACATTTTGTCATTTTTGGAAGCTCTTTAAGTTGGAAATATGTAACTGAACAAGAAGGACACTTTTTTTGTAGCACAATTATACTCATCCTGAATATTGTTGTTGGTGTTGTTGTTGCTGTTGGCTTTGGTCCTGATTAGGGAGAGACTTTGTGTGGGTAGCTGGATTTTCCTTTTTCCCAGTCTCTATCAAGAGTTTGTGGTGGAGGCAGTGAGGAACAGAGGGTCAGAAATCTGCCATTGGAATGTTCATTCCAGACATTAAAAAACCACTGAGTGGGTGTTTGAAAACAACTGCCAGAACAATTCTCAGGAATAAAATGCAGTCTGGCATTACAGCACAATATTAAATGTACAAAAGGGCACAGCAGAAGTTGAGACTGGTATGTACAGCATTCTTAAAATCAAGTCGAGCATCTACAGGTTATCTGCAAAAGCCCTGCTTTGTTCAATTTCTGTTCAGTCTTCAGACTAACAAACATTGTGCATCTGACATCAAGAACCAAAGAAATGCCATTTCTTTATTCCTATCTGATTTAATTTATCATCTAATTAACATCTTATACTGTCAAAAGCATGTGAATCTATTGCACGTTAGATAAGCTCCACTCCATGAATAGGAAAGAATTACATGTACATTTAGAGGATAGAAGACCGTTAAGGAAAAGAAGTGAGCAAAAACTTTACATATAGAGAAATGAATAAGAAAGATTATAAGTGCTGGGAAGTGTAAGTAAAATACATTATGCTGGAAATATATAAAAGATTTCTTGCCATTTGAAATAGGAAGCACAATTAATAGTTTGGTTATGATTCATCATCATTTTTCTTTCTATTTGAAGACTTAATTTGTCTTCCCATTAGATTAGTTCTGCGTGTCCTGATTTATGTCAGTTTCCTTGTTTTCAGTCATTTTGTTAAGGTCTCCAGTTCTTAGTTTTAGGTCACATCAGTAAACAAAATGTATTGTGTAAAGAAATGTTTGGGGTGCTACACTGAACCAATGTGTTGCAGCTCCAAAATAGTCTGTTGTAGGTTGCAGGATATATGCTTATATCCAGCATTCTGTACATAACAATCAATATTTATATAGAGCCTTTAACATAATGAAATGGGCTTCACAGATGCCTCACATTGCTTCCTTATCAATAACGTTCCCTCCGGGGTCACTTGTAGTCCTGCCTCTGAGCCATGAGGCCTAGGTTCAAGTTCCAACTACTCCAGAGCCCTATAGTAACATCTCTGAACAGATTATATATTATTTTCCTAAAAAGAAACCTGTTTTAATATGTTATCGTACACTCTGGAGTGTGTAAGACTTGAACAGTGTGTACGATAACATATTAAAACAGGTTTCTTTTTAGGAAAATAATATATAATGTTCACTTCATTATAAGGTTTGAATTGGAGATGATCATTGATTATTGCATAATGTTCTGTCCGACTTATGACTCTTCAGATACTGAAACTGTCCATGTCAAGCTCAGGCTGATAAGTTGCAAGTAACATATACACCATACAAGTGCCAGGCAGTGACCATCTCAAACAAAAGAACCTGTAGTCATTTCCTGTTGGTAATCAATAGCATTATAATCGTTAATCTCTAATCAACAATATGTTGAGACTCATTATTGACCAGAAACATGTCACCAGCCATATAGATTCTGTGGCTATTGTGAGCAAGCAGGGCTAGGACTACCGCGCAAGTAGTTCACCTCTTGGTTCCCCAAAGTCTGTCCATCAACAACAAGCACAAATCAAAAGTGTGATTGATTAGTTTCCAATTGCCTGGATGGGTCCATCTCCAACAACATTCCAAAAGCTCAACACCATCCAGGATAAGGCAGCTACCTTGATTGGCCATTCAGCACCATCAACTGTCTCTAGCTCACACACCACCAAGCCTCCTTCAACAGTACCTTCCAAACCTGCACCATGACTACTTAGAAGAAGAGAACAGATAGGAACTCTCTAACTGTGAGATGTTACTTTTGGCCACTGATATTTGCTAATATGTTTTATTATTAGGAGTTTGTTTGATGACTAAAGTTTTCTGCCCTTTGTATTGTTCATCCCGCTTTTCCTTTCTTTTCTTGGGCTCCAGTAGAATCCTTAACTGGGATCCTGAAAATATGCTGTCTATTAGCTGGGTGCAAGTGCCTACTTATTTTGTCGAGTCCGAAACCTTTAAATGAGTTGGCAACTCTTCTAAAGACTCACAGAGAGCAATTTGCGTTAAGCATTGATTCACTCAATTTGGTTAAAAAAAAGGCTGATGACATTGGATACTTAAAAGGCTATTGGCTTTCATAACATTTTGGCAATATCACTGAAGACCTGTGCCTAAGAACTAGCTATACCCCCAGCCAACCTGTTTCAACAACTATAATATTGCACCTGCCTTGCAAGATGGAAAAATTGCCCAGATATATCTTGTCAAAACAAAGCAGCATGCCGCTAATCCAATTTATTCTCAATCATCAGCAAGAAGATGGAATGTTTCATTAACAGTGCTATCAAGTGACACTTACTCGGTAATAACATGCTCACTAATGCTTATATTCCACCTGAGCCAATCAGCTCCTGACCTCATTACACAATCTTGGTCCAATCAAGGACAAAAAACTGAACTCAAAATATGAGATGAGAGTGGCAACAAGGTATCATTTGACCAAGTGTGGCATCAAGAAGCCTTACAAAACTGAAAACAATGGGTATCAGGGAAAAAAACTCTCTACTAATTGTACCTAGAACAAAGGAAGATGGCTGTTGTTATTGGAGGTCAACCAATATCAGCACTTAGGTATCGCTCTAAAAGTTCACCATTATAAGGTAGGAAGTTGGAATGTTCATTCATGATTGCACAATATTCGGTTTTATTCATGACTCTTTATGTAGTGAAGCAGTCCATGTCCAAATACAAGATCTGGACAATGTAAGCTTGGGCTGAAAGGTAGCAAATAATATTTATGCAAGACAATGCTAGACAATGGCCATCCTCGATGGGAGAAAGTGTAACCATCTCATCTTAATATTCAATGACATTACCATCACTGAATCTCCCGTTAGCCTAATCCTGGTGGAGGGGGGGTTCCATTTGCCAGAAACTGTATTGGAATAGTCACATAAATAGTGTACTGCAAGAATAGGTCAGAGGCTGCGAGTCCAGCCATGCATGACTCACTTCCCGATTTCCCAAAGCCTGTCTACCAGCTATAAGGCACAACTTTGGAGTACAATTGAATCATCATTGACTTTCTGAATAAGTGCAGCTCCAAAGCCATTCTGCAGATTGTTTGGTTGGTACTCCATCCAGATCCTTCAACATTCACTCCTTTCACTACCAAATCAGAGGAACAGTAGTGTGTAAAATCTATACTTTGTATTGCAACAAGTCTACAAGACTCCTCCAATAGCACTTCTCAAACTTGTGACTACTTTTGCTTTGAAGATCAAGGGTAACAGGTGCATGGGAACATCGCCACCTGCAAGTTCTGTCCAAGGCACATATAATCCTGACTTGGAACTATATTGCCATTCATTCACTGTTTCTGGATCAAAATACAGGAACTCCCTCCCGATACACTGGTTGACTCTGTACCCAGCAATGCAGTGTTTCAAGAAGACCATGTAATCTTCTCAAGGGAAGTTAAGGATGGTCAATAAATACTGGCCTAGATAGTGATGTCTGCATTTCATAAATTAATAAATAAAATAGAACATAATAAGATTTAAGGGCTAATATATTTATTATTGTATGTCAAAGGTAACCTTTTGGATTCAGAGCCATCAACAATTTCTGTAGGTGGATCCTATGTTTCTTATGTGCCAAAATGGTCAATATGCACTTTCAGGGCATAATCCTAGCACTCATTTGAAATTTGGACCAGATATCCATGTCCTTCCCTTGTGTCATTATGTGATGCTACAATCTTTTGAAAGTTGTGATGATGCTGCTCCTTTAACAAGGTTGTGGTGTCCTTGGCGTTCTTTTTCCAGAGGTTGTAAAATACACAGATTCCGAAAAGTCTAAGTTTGAAGGGTTTTAGGTTAATTTGATTATAGCTAACAGATACTGCCTCAGGAAAAAGGCTTTCATGTTTAAAAGAGAACACTTGTCCAATGAAAGAGGAGTAGCCAGTTCTTCGGGAGTAACCCAAAGAAGCAGGTCCTTGCTGATATTCCTCTCTCTCTGACATCTCTCTCCTGTAAAGCTCTATGTTTGATTTTACTTTAGTGCCTCGGGGTGTTTATGGGGATTGTTGCAAGTATTTGGAACAGCATCTTTAAGTTGGGATGATCTGTTGGGTTTTCTGATAGGTTAACTTATTCCGTATTCTGTTCTCTTTCGTTTGTGTTTCATTTGGTAATCTTGTAAATAAATTCTGTTTTGTTTAAAACTAAGTGGTTTGACCAGCTGCATCCCTCCTGGAATATCCGCGTTACACCTGTTTAAAACAACTAGTAAAGTTAGGATCTGGGATATTTTCTTGAAATGTTTTGAGGGTGTCTGGCCTAGTCCATAACAGATTAGGGACACTTTACAGGATTTATTATGTAGTTCCAAACTGGGATTAGGGTTGTTGGACTCGAAGGTAGCGAGTTGTAGGTGTTAGTGTCTTTTGTTCCGGTGTTGAATTCAGTTGGTTTAAACAGTGCTTGGGATAGCAATGGCTCTTTCAGTCACCAACAGTTTTCTGGGGATAGAAGAAGTGATTTTGGGGTTTTGTAAAAGGTATTTAAGGCCAAGCTACTGGAATCAGCTGACAAGCTGGAGTTGGAGCTGCCTCCTCCATGAGGAAAGGAGAGATTCAGCCATAGCTCAGAATTTATATTTGGTGGAAACACCATCAGAATCTTTAACGATGGCTAAAAATCAATTGAAAATGAAGCAGCTTGAGATAGAGGCAAAAGACAATTAAAAGCAGAGGCAAGAGAAAGAGAACGAATCAGTTTAGCAGAACAAAAAAAAAGAGAGAAGAGAGAGAAAGAGGAAGAGACAAGAAAGGAAGAACGAGAGAGAGTTTTACTTCAGAATTGGGCACTTCGACAGGAAAGTCAGTTGAAATGGATGGAGATGAAGGCTGAAGATAAGCTTAGTGAGGAAGAGAGTGAGGATGAGCAAACCCATGTAGCCAAAAGCCTGGTGAGAAACTGTTTAAATATATTCAAGCATTGCCTAACCTTGATGAGAAGGATGTGGAAGCCTTTTTCATCTCATTTGAAAAGGTGGCTAAACAAATGCAGTGGTCAGGAATCATGTGGGTTTTGTTGATCCCTTGTAGGTAGAGCTAGTGAGGTATTCACATCACTATCAGAGGAGGTATCTTGGGCGTATGAGGAGGTGAAAAAAGCCATCTTAAGTGAATACGAGCTTGTGCCAGAAGTCTACAGACAACATTTCAGGAATCTGAGGGGGGACCCTGGTCAAACCTACACTGAGTTTGAAAGGATCAAACAAAGTAATTTTAATAGGTGGATAAGGGCATTAAAGATTGAACAAACCTATGACGCTCTTAGAGACACAATTATTTTGGAGGAGTTCAAACTTCACTTCCTGAAGTAATAAGAACTCATGCGGAAGAGCAGAGAGTTAAAACGACAAAATTAGCAGCTGAAATTGCTGATGATTATGAGTTGGTCCATAAATCAAAGTTTGGCTTTCAAAATCAATTTCAATCTGTGAGTGATAGAAATTGGAGAAAAGAGAAATCCTCACGTGGAAAGGTAAAGGTAGATCTCAGTGAAGATCATAAGGATAACCTACCACAGGGTAAAAAGGAAACCTTTGAAGGGGACAGAGAAGTTAAAAAGCTCTGCAATAAAGTAGGCCACATGAAATCACAGTGTTGATGGATTAGGAAAAGCACTGGGAAGCCAGATGTCGGAAAAAAAGATAAGCCAGTGAATTTTATTGGAGTGGTAACAGAAAGTACAGTAGAGGCTAGAAAACTGCACCAGAATGTACGAGCTGGTTGGAGGTTGGTTAAGGAGGAAGTGCCAGATCTTCTCAAACCAGATACCTGCAAAAGTAGAGTTTACCTCCGTAGGCCAAAAGCAGCAGGTTAAAGTGGTTACAATACAGGATCCTGTCAATCTGTGATGTTGAAAGATAAGGAGATATATCCTACTGAAGGACTATTGCCAGAACAGGTACAAGTAATGGAAGTTCTCAGTGAGACAAGGAGTGCTCAATTATGTAAAGTGTGGTTAGAGTATCCAGTGAAGAGTGGAGAAGTCATGGTAGGAGTACTGGACAAAGTCTCAGCTCGAGGAATAAAATTTGCCCTTGCTAATGATATAGCTGCTATCCAGGTAGGAGTGCTGCCTACTGCAGTTGAAAAGCCAGTGGAAAGTCAGGCAACTGAACTTTTGTATATCCTGGGATTTTTCTTGCCTGTGTGGTAACGGGGTCACAGAGTCACCAGTTGAAACAGGAGAGATCAAAGAGTACAGATAAGAAGGTTGAAGTGGAATTAGCAGAGATGCTATTTGATCAGATAATTGCGACAAACCAGGAGCAGATAGATGACACAGCAGATACTGTAACTGAATTACAGCAGAAAGATGCAAATTTAAAGCAATTGTATTAAAAGACATATACAGAAAAATAATCCAAATGTATCCCCGAATGTTATTACATTAAAAATTGTGTTATAATGAGGAAATAGAGATCATCATATATTCAGGCAGATGAGAAATGGACAGAAATTCATCAAGTTATATGGCCATTGGATTATAGATCGGAGGTGTTGCAAGTGGTGCATGAACTACCACAAGGGCATCATTTAGGAGTAAGAAAACGCAAGCTAAAATGCAAAAACATTTTTACTGGCCTAGACTACACAAGGATGTAGTTGAATTTTGCCAGACATGTCAAATATTTGGAAAACCACAGGCAATAATAAAAGCCACACCTTTAAAACCGATTCCTACATTTGAGGACCTTTTATAAGAGTCTTAATGGATTGCGTAGAACCCCTACCTCAAACAAAGTGTGCAAATCAGTGTTTGCTAACAATAATGGATGTGCCCACTAGATTTCCAGAGGCCATTCCATTATACAATATCACAGCTAAAAGGATTGTTGAGAAATTACTCAAATTTTTCACTAGATACTGACTTACCACAGAGATGCAATCAGATCAAGGGTCAAACTTCACATCAAAATTATTCAAGGAAGTTATGGACAGCTTAGGAATAAAACAATTCAAATCCATTGCGTACCATCCATAGTCAGAGGGAGGGCTAGAAAGGAGGCCTCAGAAATTAAAGATCACATATGGTCAATACTATCCAGATGATTGGGATAAGGAAATTCCATTCATACTTTTTATGATCAGAGACGCACCAAATGAATCAACCAAATTCAGTCCATTTGAATTAGCTTTTGGGAATGAAGTGAGAGGGCTACTAAAATTGATGAAGAAGAAATTAGTAAGTCAGAATTCAGAGACTACATATTTGGACTATGTCAAATTTTCAGGACTGATTAAATAGAACGGGGGAGTTGGCTCGACAGCAGTTAAAAGTATCACTGTATATGATGAAACATGAAGCAGACAAGAAATCAAAAACTCACAATTTTGCTATCGGGGATAAAGTGTTGGCGTTACTTCCAATTATAGGCAAATCTGTAAAAGCAAGTTTTAGTAGACCTTATCAAGTTGAAAGGAAATTGTAAGGGGTGAACTATTTGATAAAGATTCCAGACAGAAAGAAATCTCACAGTGTGTGTCATGTGAATATGCTCAAAAGGTATTTTGACAGGGAAGAAAAGCAAAAGGAGACTGGTCACAACACAGAGTGAAGAACCAAGTTCAGAGGATTCTGAATTGGACATTCCTGAAAATAAGTTGGACAATGAGGAAGTTGTCAAAAATTGTGATGAATTACCCTCCAGAGGAAAACCAAAATGACCTGAAAGAGTTATTATTATCACATGGAGACATATGTGGAAATAAGCTGGGAAGTACTAACTCAATTATGCATGATGTAGATATAGGAGATGCTGTTCTGATTAAGCAACATCCTTATCGGCATAATCCTCTAAAGTTGGCACAGGTTCAAAAGGAGATTGAATGCATGCTTCAGGATGACATAATTGAAGTGAGTTACAGTGACTGGAGCTCACCTATAGTAATGGTGCCAAAACCAGATGGTACCTAATGGTTATGTATGGACTGTCACAAAGACAATGCAGTTACAGAGACTGATGCATATCTGATTTCGCGTTTGGAAGACAGTGTTGAGAAGGTGAAACAAGCAACTTATATTTCTAAGTTTGACTTGCTCAGAAGATATTGGTAGGTGACTTTGTCCGAAAGAGCAAAGACACTTTCAACTTTTGTAATGCTGAATCGACTGTATCAGTGTAAGGTCATGCCATTTGGTACAGAGACTAATCAATAAGGTCATTGCCAGAAAACCCAATTGTGTCATGTATATAGATGACCAGGGGACTTTTAGTCACATATGAAAGGAACATTTGCAACATTTATCCAAACTGTTTGCTCGACTTTGGAAGGCAGGCTTGGTGACAAACCTGTCTAAAAGTGAATTTGCCAAGATTTTATCGAAAATTCATACCAAATTTTAGCAGTGTGGCTGCTTCACTCACCAAATAGCTAAAGGAAGGCAAGGTGTTTCAGTGGACAGCGGACTGTCAGAGGGCATTTGACAGCCTGAAAGTTGTGTTAACCACTCACCTAGTGTTAGCCACATCTAAATAAGCAAAGCCATTTAAGGTAGATATTGGTACAGGTGCTGTGGTGAGGGTGCTTTGTTCTTGCAGGAAATGATGAGAAGATTGAAAGACCTATCGGGTATTTCTCCAGGAAATTGAACATTCATCAGCAGAAGTATTCGACAGTTGAGAAGGAGTCTTTGAGCTTGGTGTTGGTGTTACAATATTTCAGTATTTACATTACCAGGAACGTATCTGAGACAATCATATACACTGATCATAACCCATTGAAGTTTCTGGAGAAAATGAAGGACAGAAATGCCAGACTGTTTAAATGACACTTGTTGTTACAGCCACTCAATTTGAAAATTGTGCATGTGGCAGAACGAGAAAACATGATTGCCAACGCATTCCCATGAATGAGGAATGGATGCATTGTCAATGTAATGTATATGTGTTGTGTAGAGTACTAATAATTTAGGATTAAGAGGCTTTAAAATGAAGCCATCTTTGGATATTAATGGCTCTCTTTTTTTAAACGGCAAGGTGTGATGATGCGGCTCCTTTATCAAAGTTATGGTGTCCATGGCTTTTTTTCAGAGAGGTCATAAAAGACACAGACTCCAAAAAGTTTGAAGGGTCTTAGGGCCAATTCGATTATAGCTAGCCTCAGGAAAAAGGCTTTCAAGTTAAAATAAAACACTTGTACAATGAAAGGGGAGAGGCCAGTTCTCCCAACTCAGCTTTTCTCTGGTTTGGTTTGGTCTGGTTATTCACTGAAAGCAATCAGGCAGTTTGGAAGCTGCTGGACCCAAAGAAGCAGGTCCATGCTGATCCTCCTCCCTCTCTGACATCTCTCCCCTGTAAAACCCTGTGTTTGATTTTACATTTTGTTCACAGATTGTTTATGGGGATTGTTGCAAGTATTTGGAACACATTCATTATGTTGAGATGATCTGTTGGGTTTTCAGACAGGTTAAATTATTCTGCATTTTGTTCTCTTTTGTTTGTGTTTTGTTCGGTAATCTTGTAAATAAATTCTAAGTGGTTTGAGCAACTATATCCCTGCTGGAATATTGGCATTACTCCTGCTTAAAACACCTAGCAAAGCTAGGGTCTGGGCTATTTTCTTGAAGTGTTTAGAGGGGGTATAGCCTGGTCCCTAATAAAGTAAACCAAAAAATTTGTTGGAGCTGTATGAATCATTCTGCTGATTTATTTTACAATAAATAAACATGCAGAGCAACAGTTATGATCAGTTAGTTCAATCATTACAATATGTACGAAGGCAAAAACAATTGGTGGAGTTTGATCTTGATGGAGGAACACAAAGTGAATACAACCTGTACTGATTACTATTAAAATTTAAAGTGTGTGCACAATCATGTGGCAGAGGGCGCTTTTCAGGGTTGAAACCTGCTGTCAGCCGACAGTGCAATAAGTACCAGTAGGCTATAAAAGATCCTCCTGGACAAACAGGGAGACTCTTCATCATTGAAACAACTTTCCTGCCAAACTGCATTGGCATTATCCTAAAATTTATTGAGAGCACAAAGATCACTTGGCTGTTTTTCATATTTAAATTCCATTTGTAAATATTTTATAGGGACCTATTCCCTGCAGGGAAAAAGAAACATACCAAGGCATTGCACCTTTTTGAATTTAACAAAACCATGTGGACAATAATTCCCTTGTTCATTCTTCATGGCAACATCCAGACTCCAATCAGAATCCTTTCCTTATGCAACATAAATTGTAGCTGCCTTTAAAATTTGGTATTCTTGCACCTGTCTGGATGAATGGAAAATGGAATGCTTTGAAAGCATGTTTCTTTTTCAGCATTAACTGATGTGCAGCTGGTGAACTCAAAGTTGTGTAAGTTCTCAACCAGCCTAAAACCCTAAAATGGGTACACAATTTGGGCACCATCCTTTAGGACATGCATTTCCTTTCATTGTCTGTCAACCAAACAGCCTAGGCTACTGCTGCCTATTCTGAGGATGTCCAATGTCAAGATTAAGAGCTGCTTAAGGAGGCCTTGGATGTTATTTGCAGTCAGCAGTCTTCTCTCAGCCATGCTATAATCACTCAGACAATATCATCGACCACCAGGACAAGCAATGACACTCTAAAGACTGGTAAAAAGGGCAAACAGACAATTAATATTTAAGGATCAAATATATTGTTGGAAGCACTATTGGATAAAACTGTTATTGTGTGTCTGGCAGTGTGTTTTATTTCAGGAGTTTGTTCAAGGGTACGCTTCGAAGGTCCAACACAAAGAGATGGGAAAATGCGGAACAACAGCCATTTCATCAGAGGACCAGAAATGCTTACAGTCCACCCATCTGCCAGATGATGTCAGCTGTCTCTTCCCATTCTCCACCTCTCCGGTAGTCTCAAAAGACCTCTGCTGAAGGCTACATTCTCATGATTACCATGTATTGAATGATGTAGCAGTTGACCACAAGTTGTAAAACATCCAGTAAGCTGTATAGAGAGGTCTTCTGAGTGTTTTGGCATTGGAATAGTTTCACACTGCTGTGTCTACTCTACAACATTTCTAGCTGCACCATGACTCTCATTTTGGAGCACTAGCCTCATGGGGTCAGGTGGTGGCAGAGTGTACTGAGTCATCAGGAGCAGAACCCTTGCCATTCTCTTTGTATCTTGATTCCTTTAGTACAACTTTAGTACAAACAAAAGCACAACTTTATGATCTCCATGTGCTGTGGAACATTTCAGAATCACTTTCTGTCAAAGGTTTTTTAACTACACAAAGGTTTTTTAACTTTACAAATCAAAACAAATGGAGGGAATCTAAATTGATGTTGGTTGCACAGAATGGATAATCAGACAGCTTAGTCAGCATGTTTAACTCTGCAAATCAACTAGAGGCAAATGACACAATGGAGCTACCAATGTCCTGACAGTAAATGATGCCAACAAATTCTCAACTGGAAGTCTGTATAGAACAGAGGAAGAGGAATTGCTCTGATAGCATTGAAAATAATTGGGAAAAATGGAGACAAGCATTGATGCACAGACCTTCATGTATATAAACATAACACCTGCAGGTTACAATTGCAGGAAAGTATACTGCTCAGCCTTCACATTATGAAATCAGAGGTGACACTTTCCATTTACTGGCAGCTGATTATCACAAGAAGCTGCAGGTTGTGAAAGCTGATCTGTCTTTTTCCCTCCTTGTTCTGTATTTTGTTATTAATTACTTATAGAGTGATCATGACAAAGTTTTTATCAGTAACTTTGGTGAGTACTTATTAACAAGAAAGTAAAAACTGTTAATAGGGAAATATATCCCAACCATGAAAAAAATCATGCATTCCTAAGTACTTGTGATTGAAGTCAACTGTCTGGTAATGCAACAGGGACTATTCAAACCTTCAAACAGAGCTATTTGTAAAAAGCACAAACATGTAAGTTAACTTGATTTATGAAGAAATTAAATGAAAATATTTTGTGATCATGGCTGATACTTACTTGAAGGGATAATAAAGTATGTTTGCTTGCAGAATTCAGCAGTAGCTGAAATAAAATATCACATGAGCATCCCTTCTTTCAGGAATACTTAGTCAATTAATTTCAGACTTCTCCAGCTCCTGATGCTTTCTGCCTTGCTGTGTTCTTGCAGCCTCCTGCTTGTCTACCGACTAATTTCAAGCAGCAGTGATTCAGCAATCAAGTGATTTTTATCAATGCTTAAAAAATGATTAACTCTGCTTTGGACACATCTTCAAATTACAGCTAATGATCCAGATGTGTTTTTTTAAGGAAGCAGCAATAGTGCTCAACAGATATAGTGCTCAACAGAAACTTAATTGAAACATTATCTTTTTTTTGTGCCCAAAAGAAAGAAAAAAACTTGTGCTTAATATTGTAATACAGACAATATAGAGAAGTTGGTGATGTGGAGGTAATGTCACTGAATTAGTAATGCAAAGTTCAGTCTAATGTTCAATTCGCACCTTGGCAGCTGGTGGAGTTACATTCAATTATTTTGAAAATGTAGAATTGAAAGCTAGCCTCAATAATAGTGACCATGAAACTATCACCTAGTTGAGGTTCACTAATATTATTTTGAGGAGGCAATCTGTCATCCTCATCCATCCTGATGTACATGTGACTTCAGACCCATATCAATATGGGTCTGCATCCCAGGGTACTGAAGGAGGTGGCTCGGGAAATCGTGGATGCGTTGGTGATTATTTTCCAGAGTTCAATAGATTGGGGTCCGGTTCCTGAGGATTGGAGGGTGCTAATGTTATACCACTTTTTAAGAAAGGTGGGCGAGAGAAAGCAGGTAATTATAGACCAGTTAGTCTGACCTCAGTGGTGGGAAAGATGCTGGAGTCTATTATAAAGGATGAAATTACTGCACATCTGGATAGTAGTAACAGGATAGGACAGAGTCAGCATGGATTTATGAAGGGGAAATCATGCTTGAAAATCTTCTTGAATTTTTTGAGGATGTAACTAGGAAGTTGGACGAGGGAAATCCAGTAGATGCAGTGTACCTGGACTTTCAGAAAGCTTTTGAAAAAGTCCCACACAGGAGGTTAGTGAGTAAAATTAGGGCGCATGGTATTGGGGGCAAAGTACTAGATTGGATTGAAAATTGGTTGGCTAATAGGAAACAAAAGGTAGTGATAAACGGCTCCATTTCGGAATGGCAGGCAGTGACCAGCGGGGTACCGCAGAGATCCGTGCTGGGACCGCAGCTTTTTACAATAAATGTTAATGATATAGAAAATGGTATCAGCAATAACATTAGCAAATTTGCTGATGATACAAAGCTGGGTGGCAGGGTGAAAAGTGAGGGTGATGTTAGGAGATTACAGGGTGACCTGGACAAATTAGGTGAGTGGTTAGATGCATGGTAGATGCAGTTTAATATGGATAAATGTATGGTTATCCACTTTGGTAGCAAGAACAGGAAGGCAGACTACTACCTCAATGGAATCAATTTATGTAAAGGGGCAGTACAAAGAGATCTGGGTGTTCTTGTACACCAGTCAATGAAGGCAAGCATGCAGGTACAGAAGGTAGTGAAGAAGGCTAATAGCATGCTGACCTTCATAACAAGAGGAATTGAGTATAGAAGCAAAGAGGTGCTTCTGCAGCTGTACAGGGCCCTGGTGAGACCACACCTGGAGTACTGTGTGCAGTTCTGGTCTCCAAATTTGAGAAAAGACATTCTGGCTATTGAGGGAGTGCAGCGTAGGTTCACGAG
>NC_057715.1:87486605-87498596 GCF_004010195.1 Chiloscyllium plagiosum | reverse complement strand
TCACTGGATTCATTTAAGAAGGAGTTGGATAGAGCTCTCAAAGATAGTGGAATCAAGGGTTATGGAGATAAGACAGGAACAGGATACTGATTAGGAATGATCAGCCATGATTATATTGAATGGTGGTGCAGGCTCGAAGGGCTGAATGGCCTACTCCTGCATCTATTGTCTGTCTATTGTCTATTGTTTAACTCTTAAATGCCCTCTTATCTGGTCCAGTAAACCACACAGTTCGATGGAAATTCAAAATGAGCAACAGTCCTGTGAACGAAAAGAAGTGTCATAGCCAATTTGTACACAGCTATTTCTCGCAAGTATCAATTAGATAATTTGATTTTAGTAACATTGATTGAGGAATAAATGTTAGCCAAGATGCAAGCATAACTCCCCTGTTCTTTAGACTGGCTTTTGGCCTTTTTTATGTCCATCTGAGAGAGCAGATGGGGCCTCATTTTAAATGTTGAACGATAGCCTATCTGAGCATGCAGCATTTGCACTGCACTGGATTGTCAATCTAAATTTGACATTCAAATCTCTAAACTGCAGAGTCTAAGCTGCAGACCTAATCGACACACAGACTCCACTAATTCTAAATGGCATTGCTGGTTAAACTAGCTGGACAGAAACATCTTGTGGTAATTTACTGCTCTATAGAAAATAATGGTTAGAAGTCACATTTTGGTCATATTTTTGCTAGGACAGTTCCAAAAATCAAGGAAATAACTTGTAGAGCAGTGTCAAATTCATATTGAATATTGAATAGTCATTCTTCTTATGGTTAATCACATTTCCAATAGCATATCCACAAATGCTTAGTAATAAACCTTGACCATGGATTTTCTAAAAAGTTCCTACATGGGATGTGGGTGTCACTGGGTATTGCCCATCCTTAACTGTCCTTGAGAAGGTAACGGTAAGCTGCCTTCTTGAATCATTGCAGTCCTTTGAGTGCAAGAATACCCACAGCGCTTATGAAATGAAGTTCCAAGATTTTGACTCATCATAGTGAAAGAATGGTAACATAGTTCCAAGTCTCAATGATAAGTGAATTGGAAGAGAAATTGCAACTGGTGTATGTTTCCTATGTTTACTCCCCTTGTCCCTCCAGGAGGTTGATATCACGGGTTTGCAAAGTGTTGTAAAAGGATTTTGCGTTAGTTGGTGCTAAGCAACTTGTAGATAGTACACACTGCTGCCATTGTGAGCTGTTGGTGAAGGGAGTGAGTACTCAAGGTGGTTAACTGGGTGACAGTCTGACAGACTGCTTTGACATGGATGGCGTCAAGCCTGCTGAGTATTGTTAGAGCTGCAGACAGACAAATGAAGTGTGTTTCATCGGATTCCTGACTTGTGGTCAGGGTTTGGGAAGTCAGAAAGTGAGTCATTCACCTCAGAATCCCAAAGCTCTTGTAGCTATAGTAAGTACATTGCTGACCAATTCAGATTCTCAGAGATTTGGCAATGGTAATTCAATTGTGTGTCAAGGATGAATATCATAAATTATAATAGGACAGAAGAAACAGGGGTAGAAGCAGGCCACTCAATATTTCAATCCAGTCAGAAAGATCATAGCTGATCTTCTATACCATCTCCACCTTCCTGTACCATCTCCTGATTCACTTACACTTAGATAGATTTCTGGATGCTAAGGTCGCAAAGCAAAAATGGACACCATGATATCACACAATGCACAGCCGTTTGACACGAGTTAAAGATATATTACTTTTTTAAATTATCAGTTTCATGTTGTTCCCCTTCCAGGTTAATCTATGACATTCCTTATAGTAATTCATTTTAGCATTCAGATTTCTCCAGCAAAAGTTGAGGATGAAAATGTTGTTCCTTTTTTTCAATTTGCTGATGATTGTTTAGCATCCTGTAACAGGCGACATAACTCTAACTTAGACTGTACTCTAAACCACTGGCCATCATTCATCCTCGAAGATGTTTTCAAGTATCGATTTTAGAATTTGCCTTTTAACACCTCGATACTGACAGTGGAATTGTTCCAAGTTAGCTTACACCTCACAACAAGAGCTGTACATTCAGTGAATTGCTATTCACAAAATGTAACACTCTACCTTGTGATGACATTGCCTATAAATATAGCCAAAACTTATTGGCCTCTGTTTTGTGTATGGCAGTGTTTGCTGACATCCTCAACTGTGGAGGTGCACTCATTTAGGATGCACATGCACATGGTTCCAAACACATTATCATCACAGGATTTACGGGATGTCATGCACTTGGGCAGAGAAGTGTGAATTTTGAAATAGGTTCAAGACTAGGAAGAAAGGTGAAAGGCAACAAGGAGGGCCCAGGGTCTGTATGACCATCTCTCCTTTTCTCTCCCTTCTTCCATGCTCCCACCAAGTGTCTTCCCTCCGTCCAATTCTCTCCCGTGTCCTGATCCCACTCCATGTTCTGATCTCCCTCTTCAATGGGCTGCATTTCACAAAACTACTTGTATGTGGACATGCAATTTAAAGCCAAGTATGCGCTGGAGTCAGCCTTTGAGTATACTGAGTGACTCCTGGTCAGCTCAGTTGACTGGGTTTTAATGCACAGTGATGGCAATAGTCCGGGTTCAACCTCTTCACTAACTAAAGTTACCATGAATGTCCCACCATCTCAAACTTGCCCCTTGCCTAGGTGCAGTAACCCACAGATTAAACCATCACCTGTTTTCTCTCCCTAATAAGAGAGCAATCCTATGATCTTCAGGGAACTATGGTGACTTTACTTACTTTACTCAATCACTGAGCACCTCTCAGAGGTAAATAATTGCAAAGATTCACAATCCTTTGTGCAAAGAGATTTCTTCTCATCTCAAGCCTAAATGTCTGCCCCACTCTCCCCCTTTTGAAAGATTAAGACTGTTAGTTCCAGACTCCCCAGTCAGGGTGTTTTCAATGTACACAGCAGTATGTGTAACGCAAGGACTTGATTGAAGTGAAGCTTAAGATGTCTGCCTACATAGTGCATGCATTGTAGAGGTCACATGACTGTGGCAGACTGGAATAGCTTTTTGTGCATGATTACATTTCAACTCAAATATTCTTTTTAGACAAAAAAGAAAAAATATAGTCATTATCATGGATATATGAATAAGAAGGTTTTAGAGGGAATGGGCCAAGTGCTGACAAAAGGGACTAGATTAGGTTAGGATATCTGGTCAGCATGGACAAATTGGACTGCAGGGTCTGTTTCCGTGCTTTACATCTCTATGACTCTGTGTACATTTTTAGTTACCCAAGTTACCAACTATACAACTATTTTCATACCTGGGCAGTTTATTATTTTCATCAGTCTCTGCATATACATTACGCACATAATCCTTAAAACCACTCTTCCCAGTCTGCCTCGCTGAGGTGCTAAACTCTCACAGATGTAGACAATCTCTTCTAAGACAATCCATTCATCCACGGAATCAGTCTTTTGAACCTTCCTTGCACTCTCTCTGAGGCAAATGTATCCTTTCTTTAGGCAAGGAAATCAAACTGCACACAGATCTCCCAGACATGATCTCAGCCCAAGACCCTGGGGTTCTCTGTCATTAAATAGGCAAGGGTCGGTGCTGAGTCCACTGCTTTTTGTCATTTATATAAATGACTTGGGTGTGAATATAGGACGTATGGTTAGTAAGTTTGCGGATGATACCAAAATTGGAGGTGTAGTGGACAGTGAAGAAGGTTACCTCAGAGTACAACAGGACATTGATCAGATGGGTCGATGGGGGACGAGGAGTGGTGGATGGAGATTAATCAAGATAGTCAAAACTGATACGACCACACCTCTGTTGGCACCTCATTTAGAAATGCAAAAAGTCCTTAAGCTCTGGGGACTTGTTGGTTTTTAGTCAGTGAATATTCAATCTACTTGTCTTTATTAAATGTGTTTGTCTGATATTTTGCTTATTACTCTTTGACATAAATATTGCAGATTAATGTCACAATGTCCATTTATAGAATCTGCCCATCTGTCAATCATAAACTACCTTAAAGCAGTCGCATTTGTCAGCTGGTAATTTCCCCACATTAGGTACAAATGCTTTAGAATGTGCACTTTGTTTGACCTTGTACATATCCTAGCCATACCACTTTCAACATTGATGTCTCACCTCATCAACTTCAAACCATTTCATCGAGTTGAAATTGTTTACTTGCTTGTACTAACTCCTGGACTCTCTTGAAATGGATCTGTATTGTTAACAATGTCTATGAACACTGAAGTGTCACTCGCAATCTTTCAAATGCTTTTGTAATATGGTCCAAAATTTTAAATTTTCATTTTTCAGTAATTTTTACTGCCAAATGTTGTTCCTGACATTTTGTGTATTATTGCTCATTTATAGAATAGGTAGAATATCTCCACCGCCTCCATGTAAGGGCGGGGCTATCATGAGACACAATTATCATTTGCTACTTCAATTAGAGAAATGCAGGCAGTGCAGCACTTCCATGCTGCCTGCTAGTTGCTATTCCTCCCAGCAGTCAGTACTGTAGCACATATCAGAAGAAGCTGAGACTACTTCAAACTGAACTGCTGAAAGCGAGCTGTGAACCAGGAGGCCTGGGTTCAAGTCCCATCGCTCCAGAGGTGTGTGTAATAACATCTCTGAACAGGTTGACTAAAAAATATATTAAAGCCAGTCTGCACCTCTTAAAGGGCATCAGCTTTGTAATTGGAGTGGGTGCTGGAAGTCCTTTGAGTCAGAGAATCATACAGCATGGAAACAGATCCTTCATCCAACTACTCCACACCAACCATGTTTCCAAACTAAACCAGTCCCACCTGCCTGTGTTTGGCCCATACCTCCAAACCTTTACTATTCATTAACATATCCAAATATCTTTTAAACATTGTAATTGTACCTACGTCCACCACTTTCTGTGGCAGTTCATTCCACACACAAACCACTCTCTCTGTAAATAACGTTGCCCCTCATGTCCTTTTTAAATCTTTCTCCTCTCATCTTAAAAATATGCCCCCTTGTTTGGAATTTCCCCACCCTAGGGAAATGATCCTTGTCATTCATCTTATCTATGCCCCTCATGATTTTATAAACCTCAATAAGGTTTATTGCCCCTCAATCTTGTACACTCCAGTGAAAAAAGTCCCAGCCTTTCCAGTCTTTCTCTATGATCACAAACCCTCCATTCCCAGCAACATCCTGGTAAATCTTTTCTGAATTGTCTTTAATAACACTCCTCCGATGACAGGGCGAACAGAACAGCACACTGTACTCCAGAAGAGGCCACACCAACATCCTGTACAACCTCAATGTGAGCTGAATGTAGCCTGGGAAAGTGTAAAGAGTAACTGACCATGGGAGAGCACAAACATCCAGGTTTTCTAAAGCTGCAAGAGGTATTGATGCAGCATGTGGAAAGGTGAAGAAATGTGTAAAGGCCAACAGGTCCTCCAAAACCACACTCTGGGAGCAGAAGGCTGCATAGATTAACAGCAGGAGGGTACCAACTGTTCCTACCAAAAATTTGGACATCATGGCACAAGGTAAAGGTTATCTCAGAGTCCAATGCAACCTTGATCAGATGGGTCAATGAGCTGAGGAGTGGCAGATGGAGTTTAATTTAGATAAATTTGAGGTATTGCATTTTGGAAAGGCAAATCAGGGAAGGACTTCTACACTTAAAGGTAGGGTCCTGGGGAGAATTGCTGAACAAAGAGATCTTGGAGTGCAGGTTCATTGTTCCTTAAAGGTGGAGTCACAGGTGTAGTGAAGAAGGCATTTGATGTGCTTGCCTTCATCGGTCAATGCATTGACTGTAGGAATTGGGATATCATGTTGCCACTGTACAGGACATTGGTTAGAACACTTTTGGAATACTGTGTTCAATTTTGGTATTGTTAAGATGCTGTTAAACTTAAAAAGGTGCAGAAAAGGATTACAAGAATTCCGCCAGGGTTGGAGGGTTTGAGTTGTAGGGAGAGGCTGAATAAGCGAGACTATTTTCTCTGTCAGGGGCTGAGGGGTGATCTTAAAGAAGTTTATAAAATCATAAGGAGCATTAATAGAATGAATAGTCAAGGTATTTTACCCATGGAAGGGGAGTGCAAAACTGGAAGGCATAAGTTCAAGGCAAGAGGGGAAAGATATAAAAGGGACCAAAGTGGCAATTTTTTCATGCAGAGGATGGTGCAAGTGTGGAATGAGCTGCCAGAGGAAGTGGTAGAGGCTGGTACAATTACAACAACTAAAACACATCTGAATAGGAAGAGGTTAAAAAGATATGGGTGAGGTACTGGTAAATGGAACTAGATTAGTTTAAGATATCTGGTCAGCATGGATGAGATAGACCAAAGGGTCCATGACTTTATAACTGTAACTTTAATGATTTCACACATATGGTGAAGATCAAATGAATACATATTCAACTATACAAATACAAACTATTTATACAAATGCGAGCTTCTGCATTTTGGAAGATCAAATTCAGATACAAATTGTACAATAAATGACAGACCCCTTAGGAATATTAACATACAGAGTGTTCTCATTGTAAAAGTTCACAGATCCCTGAAAAAGTGGCAAAATAAGTGGATGAGGTGGTCAAGAAGGTATACAATCAAACGGGGCAGTCGAATTAACCTTTTTGTAAGAAAGGGTGACTTTAGGGGAAGTCGTCATGTTCGTAATGGCAGTGGAGTAAAGGCCCCCTGCTTTATGATCTTTGAGTGGTCAGTGTGTTCAAATCCCATGTTGCAATTGGTTACAGCTGGGAAAGTATTTGATGAAACTGCCAGGGACACATCCAACCAGAATTAGTAACTTTGATCACTATGCTGACAAAGCAACAAGTGAGTGTGTTTGTATAGAATGATGCAAGCATAAGATTTTTCCATGATTCTCCATGTAGTTAGTACTCACTGTGTAGTTTGGGGATTCCCAAAGTGGGATTTGATTCCCAAGCAGTGTCCAAGCTGATGTTTTGGGTCATAAGCTCCGAAGCAAGAATGACTATCCTGCCATGACTAACTCTCATAGCACTTCACTCCACATTGCCTGCTCTCATAGATTTTCTCCCCCACAATCTCAGATTAATCAAGGCAGCATGACAAATTTCAAGCCTCAAAAGGAAGTAAAAATCAGAAAAAGTTTGAGAAGGACTGAACTAGGCTTATATTGGTGCACCATCAGGGATAGGACTCTTACCCACATTTCACTATGTTCACTGGGTAAAGGTGCTAGAACATATTTGTGGTCATATTTCTGCTCACTGGAACATCCAGGCTATTTTAACTCAATGAAAATAAATTTACTTTCAAAATTCTTTTTGAAACCGCTCTGACCCTCTCAAGTGTCTGTGCTGTCCTACTAAGATCAGGGTAAATTACAGTTCTAAGGAGTTTAGTGATTAGTTAAACTAGCAGTGACAATTCTGGCTTTGAAAGCATTAGGAATTAAGCTTTTTGTTCTAACTTAATACGCATGTTCGGTAGACATGCTGAAGTATCCATATAATAGAGCGGACATTTGCATCTTGAATGGTACATTCCTGAATGGTTTCACTAGTGTAGAGAGAAACATACTGGCAGTGATCTCAACAAATAAACACGAATAGAACTGTACAGGCTAAACACATTACAGTCAGATCAACAAAATCAGCTATTGAACTCTGAAGCTTTTGTGACTCATTTTCCTGCTTGGGTTGATCATTTGGTAACACTGCACAGTGGCTGAAATTGAGTGAATGAGAATGGAGGAGGCGGGTAGTACTTATTTCAGCAACATCTGTAAAGCAAAGGAAAATATTTGGCAATGAAAGGGAAGGATTGAAGTAACAGCAGAAAAAAATTTTACAACTTGGTCTCCAGCTCTTTTTTGGGTAGTTTATTTATATATGGTTAAAATACAACACGCTAATTTGAGTGAGTGTATCATTTCAGTTTGTTGTTCTTATTATTTATACTTGTCGATGTGGTGCATGGTCACTGCCATAATTATTTAAATCTTTATTTCAAGTTATTCATGTTTTTGCAGTCAATGCGTAGTACTCGTGATGAGCTTCTGAGGAAGAGCAAACTGGACTTGAAACATTAACTACTTATTTGCTCCAAAGATGTCACCAGACCTGTTGTGCTTCTCCAGCACTTTCTTTTTTTTTAATTTTAGTTCTATTAGGCAGTTTTCCTACAGATGTCTAAATATTCAACTTCAAAACCATATTACAAGAGATCTCATTCTGTGGAATCCTCAATTGTTGACCAACTCAAACCAGAATATCCAGAGCTCTGCTGGAGTGACATCCAACAGGTTTACTTGTGTCCATTGCACAACTGGTTAATCGTAAAGGGTAGATGGGTTTTAGACTTTGGTTGAAGATCATCTTGGGGGAATGTACTCCAAGCTAACAACCCTGAGGAATCAAAAGCAAACCACATCACAGTGCCAGGGACCTGGGTTCAATTCCAGCCTTGGGAATCTGTCTTTGTGTACTTTGCATGTATTTTCTCCAAGTGCTGTGGTCTCCTCCCACAGTCCAAAGGTGTGCAGATGAGGTAAATTGGCCATGCTAAATTGCCCAGAGCATGTATGGATGTGCAAGCTGAGTGGGTTAGCTGCGGGATTACAGGAATTGGGTGGGTCTGGGTGGATGTTCTTTGGAGGGAGGTTGTGTGGACTCAATGAGCCAAATGGCTTGCTTCCACACTAAAATGGATTCTATCATTTTATGATTTCAGTTATTCTTCACCAGTAAGTAGCTCAAGAATATCACATTGAGACTTAGATTAGATTAGATTCCTGACAGTATGGAAACAGGCCCTTCAGCCCAACAAGTCCACACTGACCCTCTGAACAGTAACCCACCCAGACCCGTTCCTCTAGCCTATATTTACGTCTGACTAATGTACCTAACACTATGGGCAATTTAGCTTGGTCAACCCACCTAACTTGATTTGGAGATGCCGGTGTTGGACTGGGGTGTACAAAATTAAAAATCACACAACACCAGGTTATAGTCCAACAGGTTTAATTGGAAGCACACTAGCTTTCGGAGCGTCGCTCCTTCATCAGGTGATAGTGGAGGGCTCAATCCTAACACACAGAATTTATAGCAAAAATTTACAGTGTGATGTAACTGAAATTATACATTGAAAAATTGATTGTTAAGTCTTTCATCTGTTTGAATACCATGATAGTTTCACTTCTTTAATGTGTAAATCACAAAACCTTTTTTAAAAAGTTGCATTCTCAGGTTAGCTGTTAACAATGGTGATAGCTAGACAATATGTTGAAAGTGTTGGCCCCCTGTGTTCTCTGTCTATGCCAAGATGTTTAGATTGATTCTAATCTAAAAAGTGAGATAACAGAGTTTTACATGAATTCATGCAGGTTTTGAGCTCAGAGTTTTACATTAATGCATGCAGTTTTTGAGCAAAGTAATTGACCTAACCTGCACATCTTTGGACTGTGGGAGGAAACCCGAGCAGACACAGGGAGAATGTACAAATTCCACACAGACAGTCGCCCAAGGTGGGAATAGAACCCAGGTCCCTGGCACTGTGAGGCAGCAGTGCTAATCACTAAGCCATTGTGCCACAAGCTGATTTAGTATCTGCCCTTGAGCAGAATACAGCAGAAAAACTCTGAATGTGATCATGTAGAGCTGCTTGCTCTATCTTGGTTGGTAGCTAATATTCAGTGTTAGCAGTCCTGATGTTTTATTGCACATAGAGTTCAGTAGATAGGTTTTGAACATGATGATGTTCTACCTTACTTGATCTATGTTGGCTGGTAGCTGATATTCAGTGTTGGCAATCCTGACACCTTGCACATAGAACTCAATCTATCTGATGTGCAATAAATAAACAATTTATATAATTATTTGACAGAATGCAATAGAGTTTTAAAAATGTAATAATGCCGCTTCAGTTTTTGTTGCCAAATATTCCCTCTGATATATATATTCTAACCCTGAGTTATTTATGTTTAATTATCTGGGCATTAATTATGGTGAATTTTGTGTTGGGTTTGAGGTAAGATTACCTGGATAATATGTCTTTCTGTTGAATTTCACAGCATTTAGGGGGTTACCAGCACTAATCAGTAGCTTAAGTACTGTTACCTAGTGGTCTTTACCTGTGTTAACTTTCAAGTTCACCTAGAGTATTGTCAACTTAAATCAAAACCTGTACTTTTTTCTTACAGGCACTGCTATTGAAGTTGAGCCAGGAGACAGCTGGTGAGTGTTTTCTTTTGAGCCTCACAGTCTCTTACCTTCAATAATCTTTGATTGGTTATATAAGTGAGAATAAAAGTGCAGCCATTTCTCTGCAGGTTTACGCTATAAGCTACATAGGGAACATGTATATATTTTTTCAATCACGGTAAATATTCTTCTTTATTATAGCAAAGGTTGCAAAAGGTTTCAAACTAATTGCAATAAGAATGCTACAAACCACTCGCATAGCTTCATTGTTTTCTGAAATACAACCTTTCTTTGAAACTAGTAAAATATAAGGTGGAAAAGCTTTTACTTTGAGAAGAGGTATTATATATTTCAAGTTGCAGGCAGAGCTTAGCAATTTATTGAAAAGCATGTTTAGTTTTAAACTATCTGTAACTGTTCCTAAATCAAACTGTACAATAACTTAGGTTTGAGAGAAATCTGGGAAATACTTAACCAGTTCCACTTTAGCTGAATTATCTTGTTAGTATTTTTGTTTTGTCCCTCAAGACTAAAATTATTTTGAATGCTTTTCCACCTTCACATTTTAAGCTGTTATAATTTTGAAACTACACCTGTTGAACACTTTTCTGAGAACATTTCCTTGTTAAATTGTTGAGTTTCATGTTTGGCTGAATAAAAGAAATTTAATTTGCAGTAGGAAAACAAGGTACAATTGTTAGTTTTGATTGGCCTTCATATGTGACAGTGACATGACATATATATATTTGAATATATTTGACTCTTAACTGCTTTGTACTACATATATCTTTCGGCATTGCCTTCAGAGGCTGTGCTGAAATATGCATAGGACATTGCCTCCATAGACATTGAACACCATATATTCATGAGATGAATTTCTTCCCTAGCTTCAAGGGCAAGGTGTCATTTGTGCCATTTGCTGTTAGCATTCCCATTTATTTCTGGCATTAGGTGGATTGAGTACTCTGAACAGCCGTA
Source organism: Chiloscyllium plagiosum (assembly GCF_004010195.1). Taxonomy (NCBI): domain Eukaryota; kingdom Metazoa; phylum Chordata; class Chondrichthyes; order Orectolobiformes; family Hemiscylliidae; genus Chiloscyllium; species Chiloscyllium plagiosum. The sequence goes on along the minus strand of NC_057715.1, from coordinate 87,487,443 downwards.
GCACTCTGCAGTATTGTTTTCACAGTGTTGCTCACATTATCAACCTCGGAGATGCCGGTGTTGGACTGGGGTGTACAAAGTTAAAAATCACACAACACCAGGTTATAGTCCAACAGGTTTAATTGGAAGCACACTAGCTTTCGGAGCGATGCTCCTTCATCAGGTGATTGTGGAGGGTTCGATCAATTCATCAATGTATAATTTCAGTTACATCACACTGCAAATTTTTGCTATAAATTCTGTGTTACGATCAAGCCCTCCACAATCACCTGATGAAGAAGCATCGCTCCGAAAGCTAGTGTGCTTCCAATTAAACCTGTTGGACTATAACCTGGTGTTGTGTGATTTTTAACATTATCAACCTCAATATGGTCCTGATATAGCCAGAAGTACATAATTATAATATTTGAAAATCAATAATTGTTGCGTTATTGCTTCAGCTATAAATTCACCTCTCAACTAAACAGGAATTTCCAAACAATGTCATATATTTCCACTTGGAACAGTTTGCCTGTATAAATGTGGTGTGAATTTCACTGCTTAGTCCAGTTCCATTACGATGCAGCAGGAATATTGCTCCACTAAGTCAAACTGGCAATAAAAGAGATTCTTATGGGCAGTCTGATCAGTATTACATTTATGATAGAGGTAAAAACAATGACTGCAGATGCTGGAAACCAGATTGTGGATTAGTGGTGTTGGAAGAGCACAGCAGTTCAGGCAGCATCCAACGAGCAGCGAAATCGACGTTTCGGGCAAAAGCCCTTCATCAGGAATAAAGGCAGTGAGCCTGAAGCGTGGAGAGATAAGCTAGGGGAGGGTAGGGGTGGGGAGAGAC
>NC_057715.1:87462909-87485214 GCF_004010195.1 Chiloscyllium plagiosum | reverse complement strand
GGCCAAACGAATGAGAGTGTCGGTGGAAGGGTACTGTTGGGGACGTCTGGAGAGGAAAAAACGGAGGGCTTGGAGGCCCTGGTCATGGCGGATGGAGGTGTAAAGGGATTGGATATCCATGGTGAAGATAAGGCGTTGGGGGCCGGGGAAACGGAAGTCTTGGAGGAGGTGGAGGGAGTGGGTGGTGTCTCGAACGTATGTGGGGAGTTTCTGGACTGGGGGGATAGGACAGTGTCGAGGTAGGTAGAGATGAGTTCAGTGGGGCAGGAGCATGCTGAGACAATGAGTCGGATAACCTTGCTGGCTGGGAGAAAACTGGGTGGTACAGCACTGTAGACACCTCTGGGTTCATGGTTTAAATCCAGCATGACTGACATGTTAGAAATTCTGCTCTAACTGCTCAGAATTGTAATATGAAAGGAAGTGGATTATTTTAATTCACTTCTCAATTTTGTTGTTGTTTTGCACCATGGGTTGGGCCTGCAAAAAAAAATCAATTAATGTTCACAATCATTGCGGCCACAGGAATTTTCATAGAGTGACACAGCCTGAAAACAGGTCCAACTTGTCCAACTTCCAGACATGCATCACCCGCTGCATGAAAAAGTTATCTCCCAGATCTTTTTTAAATCTTTCCCCTCTCACCTTAAACCTCTGCTCTCTAGTTTTGGGCCTCAGAAAAAGACCTTGGCTATTCACCCTATCCAGGCCCTTCATGATTTTATAAACCTCTATAAAGTCATCTCTCAGCCTCAGACACTCCAGGGAAAGCAGCCCCAACCTATTCAGCCTCTCCCTAACTCAAACCCCCCATTCCCGGCAACATTCTTGTAAACCTTTTCTGCAGCCTCTCAAATTTAATAGCATCTTCCTATAGAAGGGTGACCAGAATGGAATGCAGTATTTCAAAAGCGGCGAACACATTATTCCAAAATGGCCTAACCAATGTATTGTACATGACATCCTATACTCAATGTATTGACCAAAAAAGGCAACTGTATGCAACATTCTTGTAAACCTTTTCTGCAGCCTCTCAAATTTAATAGCATCTTCCTATAGAAGGGTGACCAGAATGGAATGCAGTATTTCAAAAGCGGTGAACACATTATTCCAAAGTGGCCTATCCAATGTATTGTACAGCCACAACATGACAACCTATACTCAATGTATTGACCAAAAAAGGCAACTGTATCAAATGTCTTCTTCATCATTCCATCTACCTGTGACTCCACTTTCAAGGAACTGTGCATCCTAGGTCTCTTTGTTCGACAACACTCTTCAGAGTCCTACCATTTACTGTATAAGACCTGCCCTACTTTGCAATACGTCACATGTATCTAACTTAAACTCTATCTGCCACTCCTCAGCCCATTGGCTCATCTGATCAAGGTCTCAATGTACTCTGAGAAAATCTTCTTCGCTGTCCACTACATCACCCATTTTGGTGTCATCTGCAAACTTACCAAATTATTCATATAAGTGATGAAAAGCAGTGGACCCAGCACCGTTCCTTGTGGCACATCGCTGGTCACAGGCCTCCAGTCTGAAAAGCAATCCTCCACCACCACCCTCTATCTCCTACCATGAAGCGAATTTTGTATCCCATTGACTAGCTCCCAAGGATCCCGTGTGATGTAATCTTACTTATCAGTCTATCATGTGGAACTTTGTTGAACACTTTGCTGAAGTCCATATCGACTGTTGTGATTTCATCAATCTTCTTTGTCACCTCCAAACTTTAAGTATGTCATTCTATTGCAGTCAGTAATTCGTATCTGAAGTTGGTCAGAGTACAGGGCTCTCTACTGTGGCTGAGCTGCAGCATATTGTACCTGGGAATACTTGAGACAGGCACACTGTGGGGAAAAGGAGTCTCATTCACTGGAACTCACCTTGATCAATGTATATATTGTGTAAAAAATAGAACTTAGCCATTTCATTGTCTTATTTTTGCCAGATTTCCCTTAATACTTGCAAACATATGAAGTAGTAGAAGAATTAGACCATTTGTCTCCTTAAACCTCTTCTGCCATTCAATAAGGTTGCGGTTTATCTGTTTGTGTTTTGAATTCCCCATTCCCATCTACTCTTCAGTAACTGTTGATTCCCATGCCTATCAAAAATCCAGCTACCTCTGTCTTAAAAATATTCAATGACCCCATCATCAGTGCCCTCTGAGGCAGAGAGTTCTAAAGTTGCACAACCTCTGACAGAATAAAAATTCTTCTCACCTTTCTCCTCAAAGGGCCAGCCCTAATTTTAAAGCAATGTCCCCTAGTTCTGGACTGCACAATATGATGAAACATTCTTTTCCACATCCACTTTGTTAAGACCTTTCAGAATTATATACTCTTCCATCAAGTCAACTTTCACCTTTCTAAATTCCAGTAGAAACAAGGAAAGCCTCTCCATACTATTCTTTTAAAGACAACCCATTCATTCCAGGTATCAATCTAGTAAATTTCTTTTGAACTGCCTCTAAAACATTTGTATCCTTCCTTGAAAAGGAGACCAAAACTTCACACAGTATTCGACTTATGGTCTCAGCAATTCCCTATATTACTGAATACGTTTCTGCTCAATTCCTCTCAGTATAAAGATCAGCAACTTATTCATTTTCCAGACTATATGCTGTACCTGCATGCTGACCTTTTGTGAATCATGCACCAGAACACTTAAATTGCTCTGCACCTGTGAATTTTGCAGTCATTCTCTGTTTAAAATTAAAAATCACACAACACCAGGTTATAGTCCAACAGGTTTAATTGGAAGCACTAGTTGTGCCCTCCACAACCACCTGATCAAGGAGCGGCGCTCCGAAAGCTAGTGCTTCCAATTAAACTTGTTGGACTATAACCTGGTGTTGTGTGATTTTTAAGTTTGTACACCACAGTCCAACACTGGCATCTCCAAATCATTCTCTGTTTAAGTAGTATTCTGTTTTTCATTCTTCCTGGCAAAGTAAACAACTTCACCTTTTCCTACACTAAATCCCATCTGCCAATTTTTTGCCCACTCACTCAACCTATTAGTGTCATTCTCTAGATACATCTATATCTATCTACACCACATTCTCCAGGGTTATTAGGAGTGGCCCAGTCAGCAACTTCCAAATTCCATGAAGAAATAATAAAAACCTGTGAGCATGGCCAATTAGCATCTGTGGGATATGTAATCGTAGCAAGAGGCATCACAATCAAGTCAAGTTCTAGCATCGGAGCACTTAAAACTGTACAGAAATGATGGCATGACTGCAGAAGCTGCCCTGATAAAGTCAATTCAGCAGAACCTGATTATTAAATCTGGAACCTACCTGTAATATGTGGCTCAGAAATGCAGCACAATGAATTTGCCCAATGTCTTATTACATTTTATGATTTGTTTTCTCACTTCAATTTTAATGTAACTATTGTTGGCAATGATAACGTAGTCTAGGCATATCAAAGGAAAGTCTTATTTATACACCAACTAATGACCTGTTAATAGTTCCCAAAAGCATTTATTTTTAAACTTACATTTAATGTTTTGCACAGAATTCTGGAAATTTATCTTCCTAGTTAGTCAGCATTCTGTGTTTTGCATTAGCAGCACTACTTCAGTGCAAATGCAAGAAGCATAAATGAAATTATATATAAAAAAAAGAATTCAAATTGCATTTATTTATGATTCTGAATTAATTGATTTGTCATCTAATCAATGTACAATTTACAGAGTCTTACTGCAAACCATTCAGTTATTATTCACATGGGCTAATGGGGATATTAATCACTGTGACCCCCTGGGGCTTCTCAGATCCATCAGTAAGTGCACCTCACAGTAGCATAACCTGCATTTAAATCTAACATACCAGGTGAAATGTAAAACAAGGAATCATTGATTAATATATTTCATCCTATGCAATGCACGAAACGTTAGTAAGAATGTTGGCATTTCAATATCTAACTTCCCATCTTTTTCAATCATCTTCATGTGCAAATCTTTTCAAATAGTTTATGTTACACACCTGCCAATTCTGTTTTGAATAGAAACTTACAGAATCAGTTAGCATAATTGTCGTGTTTTTTTAGAAATGGGTGTGGATAACAACCTGGTAACTGTAGAGCTTAAAGGTTTGCCTCCCAACCTCAGGATAGCCTGATAGTCACCCTTCTTAAATTTTTAAGTGAATTTCAGAATTTATGTTTTGTTCATAATTTCTTTCACAATTTTTTCAAAGGAACATTCTAAAATTAAGTTACTTTCAAATGTCGAGTTTTTAAAGCAATGCATACCTGAAAAAGTATTTCAAAGGCATTGAGATGAAAAGTAATAAAATGATAATGTATTAAGCATTGTTGTAGTTTTCCCAAAAAAAAAGCAATTTTCTTTTCTTATCAGGCAATCAATAAACACCTTATTCTTGTGTAGAGACGTCCCTGGTCATGATCACTCAGCAGCTGTTGTCAGACATAAGACTCTCACCTTATCTCGGGGAAATAGGGGGAATAAAAGGACAGAAGCTGATTGCTAGCTAGCCTATAAAACAGAAATATGCTTGGGCAAATTTTCACCAGTTTTAAAAGATTAGAATGTAGCATTTTGTCGTTTGTTCAAGTCAAACCCAGGTTGCATTAAATGAGTTAATGCCTAACTATTACTCTGAATGTTTATTGGCTGTCTCAGATATAAAACAGCTTAATGATTTCTCTTGGCCTCCAAATATTTTCATTCCATTCTGTTCAATGTGCAATCGCGTGATGGGGTTATGAGCGGAAGTACCAGTGCTTTTCAGCAGGAGAAAACAGAAAGTGATTTGCTTTGTGAATGTTCAGAACTTAGGAATGTTTAAGGCTTCATCTGGCTATAACTTCTGTGAAGCTTGCCTGAACTGTACATATACACCATATCACTTTTTCAGTTTTATTTTATGAAGGAATTGTTATTAAAATTAATTGAGGTAGATTTACACTGTGCTAATAGGTGGTCATGAATCAGCAGTTCATTTTCCTCGAAACTTGCTAATGCCTTATTATCATCCTTTGCTACAAAGTCAATTGTACTGCATTGTATTGTATACCTAATTCATTCCATCTTTTTTCTGCTTATCTGAAAATGATTTATCTATTCTATTTGTTTCACAGATAACTGTAAATACTTGAAATTTTAAATAAAACTCAAAATGTAGGAAAAATTTGGTTTTGGTGCGGACTCCCAATAAATAAAGGTCATTTAGATAGTTCATACCTTCAAAGGGATTACTTTTCATCTGATCTCACCTCAGGAAGGTAATCCCATTCTGTGAGAGATCAGGTGGTGTGTTCCCATAAAGCCATTCAAAAGCTTTCTTAGCATTTGTGGGAAAGGCATTATTAACTCCAAGTCAAGGTGAAACTAAGCTGCACCAAAACTGTGGGCTGGATTTTGTCCTACCATCAATCTTTCAGTGGGTCCAGAAGATGCCAGAAGTCAGGTACAGAAAGGATATAACTGCCTGAATCTGATTACAAAGCATCAAAGTCATGAATGTGTGTCGCATGGACTTGCTTATACATCACGAGATGGGGAAGGCTTGGTGTTGGGAGGCCTTTATCCCCTAATCTTCATGCAGGATAATACATTATGAAACCTTTTGAGGATCCACGTAGAAAAAATCTCCAACTTTGCTGCTTTCCTACCTCTGCCCAGAATTAACTCTTGGTTGGAAGGCTCATTGGTGGACTTCCTGTTCCACAGCCAGTTGAGGCCCTTAAGTGGTCAATAACTTTTCACTTAAGTGCCTCATCCTGCTGTTGGGATTAAGCTGCAGGTGACCCTATCACTATGTAGCATGCATGGAAGCTAAACTAATGGTCAACTTGGGATGGTGGGGTCCCTTCATGAAAGGCACTCATTACCTGATCAAGAGATTGGACATTGGAAGGTTGGAGCTCACAAAGAACCACATCTCTGCCCCTCCACCCCATATTCCTGTACTCTATTCACTATGATCCTCTACCCAGCAAAATAAAAGCCCTTCCCACACTACTTTACTCTGCCCTCTGTTGTTGTGGGATCCTAGGACTCAGATGCCTGTCCTTCCAGCCTACAGCCTCACTTGTGTCTGTGCAGAGCATAACAGCTACTGCTATCTGGCCAGCAGCTCTCTATTATTGAATTGATGTAAACCCCCCACTGCTGAACTTGTCTCCACCACCTCCTTTTGCTCACTTGTAATATGTGACCTACAAGGTAGAAGCCAACTATCTGCCATTCCAGCGGGCTTTATGACACAACCAAGTAGTGTGACCAGACATCAGAGTCACTTGTTCTGTTCCTGAAAGAGATTAATCAATCAGTTGGATTTTTATATCACTCTGGCAGTTTTCATGTTTATTTATTTTCTAGTGCCAACTCAAAAATCATCAGATATATTGAATTCAGTTTTGCAACTTCTCATGGTGGAATTTAAATTTAGGACTACTGGGTTGTTAATTTGGTTGAATTTGAATTCAAATGAAGCCACTGCACACAACTGTTATGTCCCCTTTATATATCTGTTATCTTTAAAATGATAAATTTCTTCACTGAATGTACTTACTTAAAATTAGTGAAATACATACGGCTGAATTTGACCAAACATTGGCTAAGTGTGAATTTCCAAGAGGTTCATGAAGGGGGTTTCCGTCCATGAATGCTAATCAGTTATCCTCTGCCGTTTACCTCATTAAGTATGTACCATGCCTCCCCAACACCTCTACCCTGTAACTTTGTGCTCAGCAATGGCAGAAATGCATGTCTGGTGCAGGGACTATTTGGCATTTGTGCCATGGCACCATATTTAAACTCCAGTTGTGCACTATGTCAAGCACTATTAGCCTTGTCTGAAGCAGCTACCCAAGTCAATGCAGAGTCTACATTGTGCAGCAGTGCTGCAAGATAGTGAATAACACTGGGTAAAAACAATGACTGCAGATGCTAGTGAATAACATTCCCCACTGCACAAGGGTAAGGGCCTCCATCTTATTTATACTATCTCATACTCACTCTCTCTCTCTGCCATTGCACCATCTCTCATCAAGGCTCATGGTCTACCATTCTCAATCTTGAATGTAGCATCTTTCTCAAGGACTCTAATTCACCCGATTCCTCCAAACTACTAACCCTTCCTGCTCTCTGCACATTACATTCACTCAGTTGGGCTACCTCACTATCTTTCCTGACTGATGAAGGATCAGCCTTTAAATGATCATGGTCCTCCTTTGCTATTCATTGCTGCTCATCACGACAAACTACCGGCTCGAAAAGCCAAGCCTAGAGTTGCTGTGAGCATCCAATTAGGCAAAAGTGAGTGAGCACTAAGAAAGAAAGCTAAGAGTTCTGTGATGCATTCTATTCCAATACCTGTCCCTGCATACAAATTGGCCTGGTAACAGCCTTCCAATGATAGATGTTAGTGAGCTCCAAAGTGCAGTACTAAAGCAGTTAATTACATTAAAAGCAAGTCTAGAATGTAACTTGATGATATGGTGAGGCTGGTGCTGTTCTAATGTCCACCTCCATGAATAGAATGTGAATACAATTGCTGACCATGGAGCATATCCTGAGAAGTTGGGGAATGCTGACCAAGATGGATACTCAGCAAAAACTGCAGAAAGTTGCAGGTTCCAGGTACCAATTAGATTTTCCTGTCAGGAATTGATGCTATCTAGTTTCTTTCCACTGCCTTGGAAAATAAGAAACTATATATAAATAAGGTGAGGTTAGGTAATAGTGAGTTGTTAATGCATGTAGTGAGGTCTTCGCTGCTCATTAGCAAGGTTCTTGTCTCTCTGTTAAAACCATTATGGAAAATCAGAACATTTTTTCTCAGCATTGGGAATCTAATTTTCCTGACCTCATCATATTTTCTCAACTGAGTCATCATTTCCTGTGTTGTTCAGAGGCTGGGAAAATTCCGCCCATTATTACTGTATTGGAATACTTTAAAATAAATATCCAAATTATCAATTGCTGTAGATCACAAGAAGGTGAGATAATGAACAGAAGAACTGGATGGATAGTGGGTTGTGTGGCGTGACAGTGCAATTTGTTTATGTCATGAATTATTAGGCATTGTCTTATAGGTGGAAATAGCTTCAATACTTCAATAGGAACCATTTGTAGAGCTATGAGAGAAATCAGGATGGTGGTAATAATTGGATATTTTCTTCATTGAACAGCACAGGCACAGTAGGACAAATGACCTACTTCTGTGCTGTATGCTTCTGCAATCACTTCAGCAATCTCTGAATTCTTATTAGCACATATGATGCTACACTTTGTGAAGCTAACATGGCCCAGTCATGACTGAAAACAGCACAAACAAACAGGACTGAGGCACTGAAACAGTCTTTTTCCATTTGTATAATTTTCCAGCATGGTGTTAGTCTCCGTTTCACAGCACTTGCAAGTAGTTCATGGCAACTGGCCAGAATGTCAAAAGAAAACTTACTGACTTGTCAGAAGCCTGAGCTCTGCTCAGCACCTGAGGAAGTGACCAGGGAATATTCTGCAGTGCCATAGGACCAGAATAAGACTGGTACATTCTAATGGTTGATAATATCAAAATAAATGCCAAAGAACAATATACAGCTCATATTGAAAACTACAGCCCTTTATGAAGCATCACAAAAATGTAATAACCAAAGGCTGCATTTACAAATGTCATGTTAACTGCAAATATTTCATTACATTATTTATTCAACGTCATACTGAACTCTTCCAGTTCACATTAACTACTGGAACAGAGATCATTAGAGGAGCATTGTATAATTACATTGGTGATTTTGCATGCTTGCTATTGTTAGGTGAGTGCTAGAAATAAAGATTAGCACCTCATTGATAGTTAAAGGATTCAATTCTTCGAAAGTATGAGGAAATTATACTTTGTTTACAAACTTGTTTGAAATACAATTTCAGGCAAAAAATGTAGAAGGAAACCTGCTAAAATGGAGAGCCACACCCCAAGCTACCATCATTCAGTGCATTCTTTATAACACTGCCGAGGTAAGGCCCACGGGATTTCCAATTAAGCAGGATGTTTCAGGGAGGGTAGGACATGATGATAAAATATTAAATACTTCGTTTTCCCTATTCCTGGATATGGTTCAGAATGCCTATACTGCTAATAACTCAGAACAAAATTAACCTTTTTTATGCCAATACATGAAAAATGCAAAGTATGTCATTTAATTAAGTTTACGTAATGTCCCCAAAATATTTTTACTTAAAATCATGATAGCATTTAGGGAGACTACACAAGAATTTTGTAGCTTGGCAAACTTGACTCATAATAAATATTGTAAGTAAATAACATTTGAAATCAATAGCTAGCTGAAAGCATGTTAAAACATTTGATATGTTCTCTTTTTGTGATTCTGCAAATTGCTGGGAACATTGCTACACTGACTAGAACAGAATACTAATATAACCATGATGCAGGGCTTCTAATGGACAAGCATTAGGTCGATGAGACTGCAAGCAATTGCTTAATGATGCTGCATTGCAGCAGAAAATGGGAGTCCTTGACTGCCCTTGCTGATCTGAGAGTGTAGTGTAAGAGGAACTGCTGTGGAATTAAAGTCAATTGTGCTGTGCCAAATCATATTTATTAATAAGCCTGATATGTTTTGTTGAGTTCAAGAAAGGTAAATTTAGCAGAAAAACAATATCTTTTTTAAAAATGGAAAAAAAGGGGGAAAATGTGTGCAGTTTTAATAAGTATCTATTTAGGTAAGAGATTATTTCTGTTACCATTTTTACCCAAGAAGATATAAATTTCATGTAATTTAAACAGTGGGTTCATTATGGTGTTCCTGCATCTATCACTTCTAGTTCCTATCTTCTTCTACCTCTTTTCCTTTTTTTCTATTAATTTCTCCTAGACTTTTCTCTCCTGTCATCATACTTCCTTTTGTTTCTCACCTTGTAGGTCCTCTGCACTCCCAAATCCCTAACACAACTACTTATTACTCCTTGACCTTTTCACGCAGATGCTGCTGCTGTTCCAGATGTAATTCCATATTAGATGAGCCTTTGGTTTTCCTCTGTGCTCTCTTGGGATCCTCCAAAGGGCCCACTGAAGCACTCATTAGTGAAGCACTTGATTTCAACTGGCCCCATCCTATTCCCTCTCATCAAACTTCCCATCTGTCACAATTGCTGGGAACTATGCTTGTCAATGTCCTCATATCATCCCTCCCAGTACTGAACCATTGGACATTGTCACCAGATCGACTATCACCTCCCCCCAACTCCCTCCAAATGTCCCTTCTTTTGTGAAGGAACTTGATCGCCTTAGAACAGCTTTTCACAGATTAGTTTTGTTGGGCTAGGAAATGATTGAGTTATGCTCCCAATGTGGGATTAAAAAATCAGGCCAAGGATGAAAGATCTTGGATTAATTTGCATGCAGGACTGAAGAAAGTAAGTGAAAACTCAGTTGATAATGTATAACCTTCAGAGCAAGAATTAAATATCTGTCTCCTTCTGAAAACATGCATGTTAACAAATGGTAATTTCGTACTTAATGTTTATTTATTTTTATGCGTGCATGGGACGTGGGCATCGCAGGCTGGATCATCATTTTTATTGACCATCCCTAGTTGTTCTTGAGAGATGGTAGTAAGCTGTCTCTTGAACCACTGCAGTCCATCTCATGCAGGTAGACACACAATGCCATTAGGTAGGGAGTGACAGTGAAGGAATGGCAAAAAACATTTCAAAGCAGGATGGTGATTGGCTTAGAGGGCAACTTGAAGATGGTAGTGTTCCTATGTATCTGCTGCCCTTGTTTTTCTCAATGGAAATCGTTGTAGGTCTGTAAGGTGCTGTTTAAGGATCTTTGGCAAATTTCTATTATGCATTTTGGTGACAGTACACACTCCTGAATGGCAGTGGAGGAGTGACTGAATGTTTGTGGATGTGGTACCAATCAGGTGGGTTGCATTGTACTGCATGGTGTCAACCTTATTAAGTGTTGCTGAAGCTCGACATATCCAGGCAAGTGGGGAGTATGCCATTACACTCCTGGCATTTGTCTTGTAGATGATGGACAAGCTTTGGGAGTCAGGAGGTAAGTTAATCACTGTAAATTTTCTTAGCCTCTGACCTGTTCTTGTAATCACTGCATTTATATGATGAGTCTAGTTGAGTTTCTGGTCAACCCCAGAGTGTTGATAGTGAGGGATTCAGTGATGGTAATGCCATTGAATGTAAGGGCATGGTGGTTAGATTGTTTATTGTGAGAGATGTTCATTGCCTGACATTTATGTAGTGCAAATTGTACTTGCAAATTTTAGTGTACAATTTAAAAGTTTGCTTACCGGATTAATATCTTATATTACAGTTTTAATGTTGGTGAACTGACAGCTGAGGTTCTGAGCTGTTTTAGAATGTTCTGGGAGAGACCACAGTCAGCGCTTCTCCTCAAACAAGATGACAGGGGCCATGCTGTTATGATACTATTCTGTGCTGTACAATGTACCATCGTGCCTATCTGGACAAATCCCGTTTACATATTGTGTATATAAATAAGACATATATTTATATACAGATAATATCACATTGACAGCAATTCTCATGCAACCTTGTTGCTAGTCAGAAACTGTACACTGATAACATTTAAATGCAGGCAGAAGCCAGATTTTAGTTTGCATCAGATTGGTGCACATCAGTCACATCACAATGCCGTCAGTCCAACATACACACATACACAAACACACACATATACAGTTAAATTCTTCTTGCAGTGTGTTTAGATAGTGGGTGAGACATAGTAAATCTTCCAGTGATTTCAATCTTTGCTTGGAACTTTGAGATAACAGCATGACTATTACTGTTTCTAAAATAAGAATATCACATCAAATAAAAATTGATGGCGAATAAAGCCTTTCTCAGCAGGTGCTGCTGTAAACTCTCATTGATGTAGATTAGTGAACCCACCTTATTGTTGAATTGCTCTTGTCCTCACAGGCCCATGGAACGTATCAAAAGAAAGGGTAATGTCTATTATTGATGTAGAATTGAATTCAGTTTTAGAATTGATTTTTAAAGCTGCATCAATTCCTAACATTGGCTGTTTTCAGGCAAGCTCATTTCTTAAGACAGCCTGTACCAAAGAACGTGAGTGATGCTGGTCAGCAATATCTACACAGTATGACTGCAGTAAATGGTCATGTCTAAATGTAATGAATAGTGTGATGTTCTCATATTGTTTGCTAGTCCACAGTTCTGAAAATAAATTCACCATAACTTGCAACATTTAAAGCAGGAGAGCTGACATTCCAACCAATATATTTTTTCTCCTTCTACTCCATGATAAGTATGTTTTTAGAATTGTGAACCAACAACAATAGTTTACTGAAGGTTTTGGCTGTTGTCACCTGTTCTTTAATTGAAGAATGATGGCTTCTCAGGATCATAGTTTACTGCCATGCTCCTTCATATGACTCGTCAGGCTAATTCTAAACCCACAGATCCTTAGGCACACAAAGCAGGATATTCTGAGAGGTAGTGGAATCTGCAGTGCTTCCTTTTCTGTCCTACTCCATTGCCAATAGTGCCTGCACTTTCTAAAGCAAAGTATAGAGGAAGTATGAGAATATAATGGCACCAGGCTCCTAACATGCTTGCAAAACTTTGGAAGCACTGCTAATCGCTCGTTTTACCCAACTGTTCTTTCATCAGAGTTGATGCCATGGTTTGCACAGAACTGGGCAGAAAGGACTTCATATATCAGATTACCCTCATCGATACCTACCCTGAACTTTCTCACCACTCAATGTAAAATTAACTAGGCATGTTTGCAATCAGGGCCCATAGATTTGTGGTGTGTGATGAAAGGTGTGTAGTTGCAATCTATTAGCATCATTGGTGGAATTTGGAGATCAAAATAGAAGCAGATGGGTGTTGGTTGCTTCTGTGAAGGGTTTTCTTTTTGAAAAAGACAAAGTCAGGGAATGCTTTTGGAAAAGTAAATCCAGCATTTAAGTCAAGAGAACAAATGACTGTGGACTCCTGTGGTGTTAATGGGTAATTGTTTGTTCTGCTGGTGAAGTGAATATGTAAGGCCATTAGCTTTGTTTTCAGTTCAAAGGAATCTATGATGAGCAAGTTTTTTTTTTCTAAATCATTTTAGAAGTTGCCCGTGTTGTATTTAGAAGGAGGATTCAGAGCTGGTCAAGGAATAAGCCAACTCAGCAGAATTATTTAACTTGTGAAATTTCTCAGCCAGGAGATTCTGCAGTTTTTTAAATCTGAGAAGGTTGAGGTTCTTTCAGCTTTCTGACAAGGCTCCATTCAAAGAAAAGCAAGGGACCTTTCCTGGAGTCTCGGCTGATATAGTTATTTCTAATTCACACAAAATGATAAAATGTGGTCTAGAGTAATATAACATATGAACACATAACTCACCCTGCCCTCACCTATTGCCAATCTTATGTGGGGTGGCCTGCCTGCCTGTGCCACAATAGAGGCCCTCAGTGAGCAATTATTGACCACTAACACTCTCGAACCCAGCCCCAATTATGAGGCTGGCCAGAGGAGTAAGGATGCAAGGGAAGACTCGAAAGTCACCTGCTTAGGCTTTAGCTCTCTGTGAGGTTGGGGCAGGTGTTCATTTTCCTCAAGGTCCCCTTTCCAAACATTATCAGGCACTCTTCTTTCTGCCACACATCCTTGCAAGGCCTGCCACCTGGTAGCTGCTCCCTCAGAGCTTTATATAACTATTGGGCTGTTGAAATCAGCAAGCGTGCATTCCCCACTGTGTGTTCAGTAGGCAAGACAGGAAAGTCCACCATCTGAAAAGCCTTATCAATGTTGTTTGCACTTGTTACACTTTATTCGAACAGTTTGCTGAAAATTAGTTCTGATACCTCACAGTGTGGGAATACTGGGAATGACAATTGTGGTACTTTTGCTAAACTGGAATTTGCAACTCCACAATGAGAATCCCTATTGATAACGATGATTGATCCCCCTTCAATCTCCCACTAAGAATGAATGATGAAAATGCTGAGTATGGAGAATGGTGAGGAATTCGTTCTGCCTTGGGATTTTGACTCTTGACCAGATTATTTTGTTTACTGTCATCAACCTATTGCGACTCTGAGCCTGTGACACTGTCATTAGTCTGTTGAACTTCTCCAATATTTTTCAGGTTCGTTGTAGAACCCACTTTCAGTCAGATTACAAAAGTTCATGGAGTGCCAGAATTTTAAAAAACTATTTGGTGAATTAATATTTCAGAGGGATAAGCAATTTTCTGTGGAAGTTGCAGATCAGCAAAATATAATCCAATGTTTCCCTTTAGGCATTACTGAATGCAAGTATCATAGAAAGACAACATGGTAAGATTTCTTTATACAGCAATTCAACACTGACTTACTACTGTCTTAAGGGACCATTGAATGTAGCAGAGGCTTTCTTAAGTCATTGGTGACCTCATAAACCCAAAGGACTGGTTACACGTAGAGGCTTCCAGTGAAATACTTGAAGTTGAAGGTCAGTCAGTCTCTGTTCAGCTCAGCAATTTTATTGCAGTGCCATTAATTTGGAACATAGCTTGCACTGTGCATTGTTACAATTGGCTGTATTCCCCCCTCAAATAAGTGGCAAATGCAATGAATTAATAAATAATCTCGTTGCCACTGACGTGTTTAAATGTGCACTAAAAAGCAACCGATATGAATGTGTTGGATATAATAGAAATCCATTGAATTTGTGTGCTAATTGAGTCATGGAGAGCCAAAGCAGGAAGTTCTAGAATTTTCCATACAAAAACATGATGTTTAAAATCAAACTTGCATGTGATTTTCACTCTTTACGGTGTACTTAATAGTTATTAGAATTTTTTTTTTAATTACAATTTAGTAATCATTCAGTTAGGGTGAACAAACCTCCGCACTTTCATTCATTTCTTAATTGTACTGTTATAGTTCCAGGTAAGTGGCTGCAGAAAAGCTTTCTGTGTCAGATCCCTGATTGATCACTCCATTAGAAGTGAGTCACTGTTGAGGAGCAGAGAGGGAAAACTGAAAGAACTGAGGTGCAGAAAAGATAACAATAAAACCATCATGCTGTTCTGCCTTTGCACTTGCTGTTTGCTGACTATGGAATAAAATTGACAGTCATAATGGGGAAGTAGGCATGTGAGATATCCTGACCAAGGGAAGCTGCAATAATAGATGAGTGAGAATAGGGGATGAAAAATACATGAATCTATGATCTATCTCAATTGCCATGATGCACCATCACGAACCTCCATCTCTGACCCCGATGGTGCAGAAGAGGATCCTGATTTGATGTTATGGGGGAAGTTATGTGCCTGACTGTGAGCACAACGCTTTCACCTGCTTTTGGAGTAAAGCAAATCTGCAACTTTCAAAGCTGCTGGCACCATCAGACCAAGATACAACAGTAATCCCAATCAACATCTGCAGAACATTGAGAAAAAGAACAAAATCTTCAAACAACCAAGTCCCAGCTATCGATCCCAGATGGATCCTAGATGAAGGCCAAGTAAACTCCAGCTCTCTCCTTTGTCCTGGATGGTGTCAAACCTCTTGAAGGTATTAGGACTGCACCTATCCAGGTTTGTGGAAAGTATTCTATCACAGCTCTGACTTGTGCCTTTTAGGGTTTCAGGGTGTCAGGAGGTGAGTTACTCGCTGCAGCATTCCTAGCCTCTGACCTGCTTAGATAGCAAGTCTAGTTATATAGAAACATAGAAACATAGAAAAATACAGCACAGTACAGGCCCTTTGGCCCTCGATGTTGCGCCGATCCAAGCCCACCTAACCTACACTAGTCCACTATCCTCCATATGCCTATCCAATGCCCGTTTAAATGCCCATAAAGAGGGAGAGTCCACCACTGCTCCTGGCAGGGCATTCCATTAACTCACGGCTCGCTGAGTAAAGAATCTACCCCTAACATCTGTCCTATACCTACCACCCCTTAATTTAAAGCTATGCCCCCTCGTAATAGCTGACTCCATACGTGGAAAAAGGTCCTCATGGTCAACCCTATCTAAACCCCTGGTAAACCTCCTCTGCATCCGTTCCAGTGCCTCCACATCCTTCCTATAGTATGGCGACCAAAACTGCACACAATACTCCAGATGCGGCCGGACCAGAGTCTTATACAACTGCAACATGCCCTAAGGGCTCCGGAACTCAATTCCTCTACCAATAAGAGCCAGTATGCCATATGCCTTCTTCACAGCACTATTTATCTGGGTGGCAACTTTCAGAGATCTGTGTACATGGACACCAAGATCCCTCTGCTCATCCACACTACCAAGTATCCGACCATTAGCCCAGTACCCCGTCTTTTTGTTACTCTTACCAAAGTGAATCACCTCACACTTACCTACATTGAACTCCATTTGCCACCTTTCTGCCCAGCTCTGCAATTTATCTTTCTCCCGCTGTAACCTGACACATCCTTCCTCACTCAACAACTCCACCGAGTTGGCAAGTCCCAGTTGAGTATCTGTTAAATGGCAAACTCCAGGATGTTGATAGTGTGAGATTCAGTGGTTGTAATGCCTTTGAATGTCAAAGAGCAGTGGTTAGATGGTCCCTTCTTGGAGATGGTCTTTGCCTGGCATATATGTGACGCAAATGTTACTTGCCACTTGTTAGCCCAAGCCTGATATTGTCCAGATCTTGTTGCATTTGAACACGAACTGCTTCAGTATTTGAGGAGTTGTGAATGGTGAATTACCCAATCAATCATCGGTGAACATCCCCACTCAGAGTCATAGAGATGTACAGCACGGAAACAGACCCTTCAGTCCAACTCGTACCTGTCGACCGGATATCCCAACGTTATCTAGTCCCACTTGCCAGCACTTGACCCATATCTCTCCAAACCCTCCCAATTCATATACCCATCCAGATGCCTTCTGACATTATGGTGGAGGGTAGGTCATTAATAAAGCAGATTAAGAGGTTTGGGCCTAGGACACTACCCTGAGAAACTTTTGCAGAAATGTCCTGGAGCTAAGATGACTGACTTCCAACAACCACAGCCGTCTTCCTATGTGGCAGATATGACTCCAACGAGCAGAGAGTTTGATGCCTGATTCTCATCAATTCCAGTTTTGCTCGGGCTCCTTGATGCCATATTTGGTCAAATACAGACTTGATGTCAAGTGCTGTCGTGCTCACTTCACCTATGGAATTCAGCTATTTTGTCCATGTTTAAACCAAGGCTGCAATGAGGTCGGGGTAGCTCTAGTGGAACGCAAACTGGTTGTCACTGAGCAGATTATTGCTGAGTAGGTGCTGCTTGATGGCAGTATTGATGACAATTTCCATCACTTTACTGATGATTGAGGGTAGACTGATGGCACGGTAATTGGCCTGATTGGATTTGTCCTGCTTTTTGTATCTATGACACACCTGGGCAATTTTCCACATTGTTGGATAGATGCCAACAAACTGTACTGGAACAATTTGGGTAGGGGACTGGCAAGTTCTGGAGCACAAGACTTCAATATTATTGAAGGAATATTATCAAGGCCCATATCCATTTTGCACTATCCAGTGCCCACCATCATTTCTTGCAATCATTTGGAGTGAATCGAATTGGCTGAAGACTAGTATCTGGGCACCACTAGAAGAGGCCAAGATGGGTTATCCACTTGGCACTTCTGGCTGAAAATTGCTTCAATGCTTCAGCTGAACCTTTTGCACTGTTGTATTGGGCTTTTCCATTATTGAAGACAGAAACAGCTATGGAGCCTCCTCCTCCAGTGAGTTGTTTAATTGTTCACCACCTATTCATGACTGGTTGTGCCAGGACCGCAGAGCTTAGATACAATTTGTTGGTTGTGGAATCTGTTAGCTCTGGCTATCACTTGTTGTTTTGCATGCAGGTCACCCTGTTTGGTAACGTCACCAGGTTCACACCTCATTTTTATGTATGCCTGGCAATGCTTCTGGCATGTCTTCCTGCACTCTCCGTTAAACCAGAGTTGATCCCCTAGATTTATGGTCATGCTTGAGTGGAGGATATGCCAGGCCATGAGGTTGCTGACTGTGTTGAGTATAATTCTGCTACTATTGAAGGCCCACAGTACCCATGGATGCCCACTTGCTAGGTTTGTTCAAAGTCTGTCCAATTTAACATGGTAAAAGTGCTACACAACATGATGGAGGGTATTCTCAATGTGAAGGCCGGACATCATCTCCACAAAGACTAGCAGTGCTCACTTTTACCAATACTGTCATGGACAGGTGCATTTGTGGTGGTAGGTTGGTAAGGATGAGGCCAAATATCCTTTTCCCTTTTTTTTTGGTTCCCTCACCACCCGCCATAGACCCAGTCTAGCAATCATGTCCTTTCAAACCCAACCAGCACAATCAGTAGTGCTGCTGCCAAACCAGTCTTGGTAGTAGACATTGAAATCCCCCACTGCTGAAAATGTGTTGCTGGAAAAGCGCAGCAGGTCAGGCAGCATCCAAGGAACAGGAGAATCGACATTTCGGGCATAAGCCTTTCTTCAGGAATGAGGAAAGTGTGTCCAGCAGGCTAAGAACAGCAGGCTAAGGCCATTGAAATCCCCCATCCAGAGTACATTTTGGCATTGCCATCACTGAATTCCCTTTACTATCAGTAACCTGGGGTTACCATTGATAAGAAACTGGAATGGACCAACTATATAAATACTGTGGCTCCAAGAATAGGTCAGAGGCGAGGAATCTTACAGCAAGAAACTCATGCCCTGACTCCCCAAAGCCTATCCACCATACTCTCTACTTGCCTGGAGGGGTGCAGTTCCAACAACCTCAAAATGCTCAACTCCATCCAGGTGAAAGCAGCCATTGATTGGCTTTACATCCTCAAGCATTCTCTTCCTTCACAATGAATAGCAGCAGCAGGGTGTACCAGCCACAAAATGCGCTTCAGAAATTCACCAAACTTTCCTAGACAGCACCTTCCAAGCTCAGAACCACTAGTGGCTAGAAGGAAAGTGCATTAGATCAATGAAAGCACTACTACCTGCAAGTTTCCCTCCAAGCCACTTGATACCCAGATTTGGAAATATATCATTGTTCCTTCAGTGTCACTGAACACCCTCCCTAATGGCATTGTAGACTTATCTGCAGCAAATGCACTTCAGCAGTTCAAGAAGAAGGCTCAGCACCACCTTCACAAGGGCAACTAGGAATGGGCAATAAATACTGGCCAGCCAGCAACACCCCCATCCCATAAATGAATTTAAAAAATTGTGCTCTGCATAAACTAGTTTCAGAATACCTGGAGTAGACTTAAGACTACAAAACTATAAGAAATAAGAGTAGTCCATTCAGCCCCTTGAGCCTGCTCAACCTATCAATATGATCATGGCTGATCCGACATTTCTCACATCTATCTTTCTGCCCTTTCCCCATAATGCTTGATTCCCCAGCTGATCAAGGATCCATCTTTTGCAGCCTTAGAAAGGACTCTGTCCCCCCAGCTCTCTGTGGCAAGGAGTTCCAAAGACTCACAACCCTCTGAGAGAAGATATTCCTCGTCATCTCTTCCCGAGAAGGAATTGTAGAGAGTATTTTAAAATAACTCAAAAAGCCACTGGTTTTGTATTTGGCAAATAAAGTTAATGCAGAATGTAAGAGATAACATTTATGGGATAATGTTTTTTTTAAATTGGCAGGATTTCCTGCTATCTGAAGTCTGAGTGCAAGCATATCCCTTTTCACCACATCAGCTCCACAGCCAATTAAACACTCCGAGGAACGCCATTAGCTGGAGATGGGACTTGCCTCTCAAAAGGAAAGATGTAAATGTAGTCTCAGAGAGCAGCCAGCAAATCTGATTGAGTAGTAACTTTCAATTCCAACGATGGAAGCAGTGCCAGGACTGAGATTGCAAGCAAACACGGGAGAAAGAGGGGAGGCCAAAGGGAGGAGACAGAGGGAATACCTGTGGGGGCAGAACTTGAGGGGAATGCTGAGCACATGATATGGAAAGGATGCTCTTGAAAAAGGTACCCCCTTCACATCCAAGGCCCAAGAGTGTGACCTGCTCCCTGTGCCACCCATGAACTCCTCCCACCTGCATCAAAATTGGTGTCAGGAGAGAAGGACCCAGCCCTCAGTTAGGTTGAAGGCAAGAAGGCCACGATAGCTCTCACCTACCCTTAATAAAATTGCATATAGGTCAGAGGTAGAAATGCCCCCAAGGAATTTTAATGATGTCCGACCTGCAAGCCTGCCGGAAATAGATTGTGAGTTTCTGACCATGAAACTTTAAATCTGGAATTAACCAAAGTGGCTACATTGGTTTCTTCCAATCTGATGCACTCTTATAATCTGATGTATCACTTTTTAAAGAGTGCTTTTTGGAGTACTGCATACAGTTCTGGTTGCCCAGCTATAGGAAACATGTTATTAAACGCAAAATTGTGCAAAAATGATTTACAAGGATGTTACTGAAACTGGAAGGTTTGAGTTATAAGGAGTGGTTGGATCAGCTGGGACTTTTTTCCCTGGAGTTAGGAGGCTTAGGGGTGACCTTATAGAAACTTATAAAATCATGAGGGGCATAGAATAGGCGCATAGCCAAGGTTTTTTCTCTAGGGTAGGGGGAGGGTATAGTCAAAACAAGGGGGCATAGGTTTAAGGCGAGAGGGGCAAGATTTAAAAGGGACCTGACGGACAACTTCTTAACACAGATGGTGGTGTGTGTGGAATGAGCTGCCAGAGGAAGTGGTAGAGGTGGGTACAATTGCAACATTTAAAAGACATTTGGGCAGGTATGTGGATTGGAAGTGTTTAGGGGATTATGGGCCAAACTCAGGCAAATGGGACTAGTTCAGCTTAGATAATCTGGTCGGAATGGTTCAGTTGGGCCCAAGGGCCTATTTCTGTCCGATATGATTCTATGACTCTAAAGTAAAGAAATAGCAAAGATATTTCCAATTGCAGGAAAACCCAAAAATAGGAGTTATAGATGTAAATCCTTACTAGAGTTACAAATACTTATCTTAAGAGAAATGTATTTCCCCAGAGAGTGATTAAAATATGGAATTCTCTACCACCTGGAATAGTTGAAGCAAATAGGATAGATTGATTGAAGATGAAGCTAGATAAATATGTGGTGGAGATAAGAAAATCAGGATATGCTGATATGCCTGGACAAAGTAGAGTGGACAGAGGTTCCTGTGAAGCATAACAGCAGCACTGACCATTTGGGCTGAATGGCCGGTTTCTGTGTTTTAACTTCTATGCAATCTGTAAGAGGCAGAATAGGATTGTGTTATAGTGTGTCTTTATTTATTCATTGTACCAGTTTTTTTCCCCTGATATTGCCATAAAAATCTTCTTATTAATAAAAGTCTTTGAACATATTTAGTTGAAGATATTAATTTCACCATTATTTTCTGTCGTGAGTAGTTGACCAGTAATACTAATTATTGGATATTAAATCCTCTTCATCTTTTCCCTGTATTGATATGATTGCCCTGAACAGCACCAGTTCTTGGGTGTGAGATTCCTGTCATCATTTTTCCCCAAGTTTAAAAGTGCACTTTAATCCAGATGACAGTTGATGTATCTTTCAGCAGTTCCAGGACCCAGAGAACTACAAGCAGTTCAGCTCTCCAGATATGCCAGCCCTTGAGCTCATAAATGGATAATCAGAAATCAGACTCCCTAATGTGAGGCTACCTTTTCCCACCACTTTTAGTTGAACAGCAGTGTGATTATCTGGGTGCGGCAGCAGTGACATCTTTCCAGGGAGAATTTTTTTGATACATTCCTGTCAACAATTTTTCTTTTCAACTGTTAGTTATCCACAATCACTCAAGCCTAAATTAAGAGACTTAAGAACCTCACTGACATGTCGGATAAGGTTCACTGACAGAGGTACGCACTTGGTATTCACAACAGTGCCTAAAGCAGATGCTAGACTCATTCCCTTGATGCTTCACAGTAAAGTACTTGAGATTATGGCATCTATAACAGGCATATAAAAAAAGCAAGAAGATTGCTGTTTTTGCGTATTGTGACTGGTTAGAATAAAAAAGAGGAGAAAGTGAGGACTGCAGATGCTGGAGATCGGAGCCGAAAATGTGTTGCTGGAAAAGCGCAGCAGGTCAGGCAGCATCCAAGGAACAGGAGAATTGATGTTTCGGGCATGAGCCCTTCTTCAGGAATGAGGAAAGTGTGCCCCGCAGGCTAAGATAAAAGGTAGGGAGGAGGGACTTGGGGGAGGGGCATTGGAAATGCGATAGGTGGAAGGAGGTTAAGGTGAGGGTGATAGGCCGGAGTAGGGGTGGGGGCGGAGAGGTCAGGA
>NC_057715.1:87455909-87462076 GCF_004010195.1 Chiloscyllium plagiosum | reverse complement strand
CGGGCTGCTTTGTCTTGGACGGTGTAAAACTTCTTGAGTGTTGTTGGAGATGCACTCATCAAGGCCAATGCTGCCTTGACATCAAGAGACTGTCATACAAGAAATATGTGCTCTTGTTCTTCTCTGGGCTTCTTATGTAATGTTGAAACAATTCTATTTCACATTAATTGTCTATTCTGTATAATGCAATTCAATCATCAGTCTGAAGGGCTTTTGATTTTATATCAGCTTGGAGTTATAATATATTTCTCCATTGTCTTTACATTTTATTGCTGTGGTACTTATTTCAAACAATTCAGTTGAAAGCTGTTGAAGGAAGTTTCTAATTTCTTATAGATAGAATTTGATTTTACTCTTCAGTGTTTCAAAATGTAGTTGTTTTAAATGTGAAGTCGTCAGCAAGTTTTCTAAAGATGTAATTATCTTTTTCTTGAACGACTCAATGATGATTCATCATTTACTGCACCCGCTGCACCTGATGTGGCCTCCTCTATATTGGGGAGACAGGCTGCCTACTTGCGGAACGTTTCAGAGAATACCTCTGGGACACCCGGACCAACCAACCCAACCACCCCGTGGCTCAACACTTCAACTCCCCCTCCCACTCCACCAAGGACATGCAGGTCCTTGGACTCCTCCATTGCCAGACCATAGCAACACGACGGCTGGAGGAAGAGCGCCTCATCTTCCGCCTAGGAACCCTCCAGCCACAAGGGATGAACTCCGATTTCTCCAGTTTCCTCATTTCCCCTCCCCTACCTTGTCTCAGTCCCTACCCTCGAACTCAGCATCACCTTCCTAACCTGCAATCTTCTTCCTGACCTCTCCACCCCCACCCCCACTCCGGCCTATCACCCTCACCTTAACCTCCTTCCACCGATCGCATTTCCAATGCTCCTCCCCCAAGTCCCTCCTTTTATCTTAGCCTGCTGGGCACACTTTCCTCATTCCTGAAGAAGGGCTCATGCCCGAAACTTCGATTCTCCTACCCCTTGGATGCTGCCTGACCTGCTGCGCTTTTCCAGCAACACATTTTCAGCTAGAATGAAAAAGAGCAAGCCAACTTAAATCCCATTTTCCAGATCTTGGCCTGTAGCTTATATAATTATCGATTCTGTCTCTAACATCCTTTTAGACAACTTTCCTGACCCAACAAATCTCTAGTTGAAAACAATTTTCTTTGACTCACTTTAATTTTTTTAAATTATTCTTTCATGGAATGTGGATTTGCTGGTTGCATGAGCAATTATTTCCTATCCTTAATTGCCCCGAGATTGTTGTGGTGCCTTCAACCGCCTTCTTGAATGAGTGCAGTCATTTGTGAGTAGGGCATCCACTGTGCAATTTCGGAAGGAGTTTCATTGTCTCTCATTGGCATTCACTGAAAGAGAGGATTTCCTTAACAAATCCATATTGACTACCTCTATCTTACAACTTATGTTGTCCATTAGAACTTATCTAATATTGTGCCCACCAGGAAGCTTAGCTGGCTGGTCTGTAATTAGGAGAGAGTGAGGTCTGCAGATGCTGGAGATCAGAGCTGGAAATGTGTTGCTGGAAAAGCGCAGCAGGTCAGGCAGCATCCAGGGAACAGGAGAATCGATGTTTCGGGCATAAGACCTTCTTCAGGAAGGGCTGTAATTACTCAATCTATACCTTCCTCCCTTTCTAATCAATAATATAATATTAGCAACAGCTAGCACTGTCATTGGAGCAAAATATGAACAGATTATATTTTCCATCCTAAACTTCTTTCTTTCTCTTTCCAACTTGGATATTATTAATCTGAAATAAAAGCAAAGCAAGTTGGAAATCAGAAATAAAAACAGAAATGCAGCAGAAACTCAGCCATGCTGAGCTCGCACTCAGCAGGTAGTATTTGTGGAGTGAGTAACAGAGTTAATGTTTTGAGTCCAATATGACTCTTCTTGTTCTTGGGATTAGCTGGGATTGGGACTTTGACAGTCAGAGATCGAGCCCAATGCAGGAAGATTGAGCCCAAAATGGTGGCGAGGGAAGTGGTGGTGAAAGCAGGCACCCCAAGGTCTCCCGGAGAGTGGGCCATAGCAGAGGAGATTGACTCCTTAGAGGGAGTGCAAGCTCAGCATGGCTAAGCAAATAAGAAAAACTGCTGAACTTTTAACTTTATTTCTTTTTCTACTTAATATGAAGAAGGACTGTGATGTTTAACTTTTAACTTTGTTTCTTTATTTTTCTACCTTGTACCTGGGTGCCTTTTTACCTCAGATGGCAACAGGAAAGATAACATTGTACACTTTTCACTGGACTCATGCTTCTGTCCTTGAGTACACATGACAATAAAATCTAATTCTAATTCTCATTCCTCTGCGTGAAAAGAATTGCCCCTCAGGTCCCTTTTAAATCTTTTCCCTGTTACCTTAAGCCCATGCCCTCTAGTTTTAGTCTCCCCTACCCAGGGAAAAGACCTGGGCTATTCACCCTATCCATGCCCCTGATGATTTTATAAACCTCTCTAAGGTTGCTCCTCAGCCTCTGACACTCCAGGGAAAAAAGCCCCAGATTACTCATATGGGCAAGGCAATTTGGCTGCTTTGAAGATGCCATAAATGTCAGGTTTTCCTATTTAAATATGTTTTTTCTCCATCCAATCTTTCATATTCCTCCTTAACTAAAATCACTCCCTCTTTTGAAGGCAGGTGTTTGATAATGATTGATGGAAATGTGTTGCTGGAAAAGCGCAGCAGGTCAGGCAGCATCTAGGGAACAGGAGAATCGACGTTTCGGGCATTAGCCCTTCTTCAGGAAATCACTTTCTCCCGTTTGATAATGATTACCAACCATGCCCTCATCTTCCATCTTACACAAACATTACCTTTTTGATCTCAAATAAGTCTCTCTATTCCCTTCTTATCCTCTTGCTCTTTTTCCAGGATTTGACTTACCATTATTTATCACACCCTCTCTCTGCTTATCTTATTTCCTTTTTAATTTCATCCCTACATTTCTACATTCCTGTCATCTTTTAGCACTCAACTGTTGATATCTAACATAATCTTTCTTTTTTTTCTTGTGCTGACATTCAGGTGGTCCTAAATTTGGGATTCTCATCTTTATTTTATTGGAACATGTTTGTTCGGAGCTCTTTCTCTCTAACTCCAGCTTAAATTCTCTCATTGCCCTAAAACTAAATGACCTTCAAGTAGCTGTTCTCAAATTTAGTTTTGCCAAACTGTTTTCCAGCTTTGTAAAATTGGCCTTTATCCGATGTAAAGCTCACTCACTCATAGATACATCCTTTGTTTGGAGTCCTTTAGTTATTGGCCAATACCCAAAATTCTGGTGGAATACTACTGGAAATAGATGTTGCCAGCTGTATAGGCAGACTGTTCTAAACTACATTCAAATTGCTTGAACAGAGAACCACATCCAGGAATTTAGTTACTCCTACTACCAAATTCTGCTTGATCTACTTTTTTAAATTGCTAATCTTAAAAGCAACTTTCTTCCATGTTCACTTTTTTACCATGAATTTTCTTTTTAACTCTTACATAGCTCCTCACACTAACACAAAACATGGTATTTTTTTTCTCTCCCAAAAAGCACACGAGCCATATCCTGGTACTCAGGAGGACCTTGCTAATAAAACTCCAGAGATCTCCTGTGTAGACAAAAAGGAAGATGGGCAAGAAAGTGGAAGACGAGGAAGGAAAGTGGGATCTTGGGTAGACTGTGCATCAGAGTTTCAGACTCCAATGCCCCTGAAAATATTAGTGTTGCTCCATTATTCCCTATAACCCCCTCAATAGGCCATCACAGCATCCTCTTAGTCATAATACTAAACTAAAAGACAACATGCAAAAAGGTACATTCCAAAGCAACTCTCATCATTAATTTTTACAAAAGCTTACAAAAATGCTCTAATCACCATGTGCATTCCACTATGCTGCCTTGAAGATCACTTTGCAAGCCTAATGCCCTTAACAAGTGTTATTTCAGTGGCTGCAATATGGCTGAAGGAAGGCTGCTCGCTTTCACTGGAGGAGACAAACTTGCAGGGTACTATCAAGCAGTTCTGGTCCTTGAAGGTCGTACTTTGGCTTGCAATAGCTTGGGCATGAAGTATTGTTCAGGCAACAATGGTGACAGCAAGAATACTGTCATCCTGAGAGAGGTAGTAATTCCATGATCCAAGAAATAACTGCCAGTGCACCATGATGGTGCTCAGCAATCTTAGTAATCGGCTAAAGGACATCCATGAGAGTCTGAAGTTGCTTTGATCATTGATATCAGCAGAAGACTGAATCTGGGAGAAGCTGGAATTTCATTCAAATAATTTACACAATCTCCAGTTTACAAATCCACTCCGGTTTCCACTGTAGTATTCAGACATTGGCTTAGATTTTCGCTCCTGAGGGTCTTTGCATCAATCTCAGGAACAAATCTCCTCTTAATGGCAGAATCTTTATTGCAAGGCATGGGTGCAGATGTAGATCGGAGATGGTTGCCAATTGCTGAGGCAGGTTGTCTAAAAGGATCACCTCGTTTCTCTTGGACTCCTCTGGAACATAGCATAATATTTTATCCAAATTTTTTTAAGACCATAAAACCATGGTGTAAAGACAACAATCTCTCCATTAATGTCAGCAAAACAAAAGAGCTGGTCGTGGACTTCAGGAAACAGAGTGGAGGGCATGCCCCATACTGTATCACTGGTGCTAAGGTGGAGGTGGAGAAAGTGAGGTCTGCAGATGCTGGAGATCAGAGCTGAAAATGTGTTGCTGGAGAAGCGCAGCAGGTCAGGCAACATCCAGGGAACAGGAGAATCGACGTTTCGGGCATAAGCCCTTCTTCAGGAAGGGCTTATGCCCAAAACGTCGATTCTCCTGTTCCCTGGATGCTGCCTGACCTGCTGCTCTTCTCCAGCAACACATTTTCAGCTCTAAGGTGGAGGTGGTCGAGAGCATCAACTTCCTGGGAATGATAATCAACCACATTCTGTTCTGGTCCACACATGTTGACACAATGATATAGAAAGCACAAAAATGTCTCTCTTTCTTCAGGAAGCTAAGGAAATTCAGTATGTCCACAAGGACGTCTACCATTTTTATAGATGTACCATAGAAAGAATTCTATCACGGCATGGCTTGGCAACTGTTCTTTCCAAGATCACGATTAGGGATAGTCATCATGGCTTTGTGCATGGGAAAGTATGTCTCACAAACTTGATTAAGTTTTTTGAAGAAGTAACAAAGAGGATTGATGATGACAGAGCAGTGGATGTAATCTATATGGACTTCAGTAAGGCATTAAACAAGGTTTCCCATGGGAGACTGGTTAGCAAAGTTAGATCTCACAGAATACAGGGAGAACTAGCTATTTAGATACAGAACTGGCTTCAAGGTAGATGGGAGAGGGTGGTGGTGGAGGGTTGTTTTTCAGACTGGAGGCCTATGACCAGTGGAGTGCTGGGTCCACTACTTTTCATCATTTATAAAACAGTCTTCTGGCACCTAACCTGTGACTATCGATGATACAAATATCTCAGCAAGAGGCCCAGCAATCACTTCTCTAGCTCTCCACAGAGTTCTCGGCTACACCTGATCAGGTCCTGGGGATTTATCCACCTTTAACTGTTTCAAGACATCCTCTGTAATCTGGACATTTTGCAAGATGTCACAATCTATTTCCCTACAGTCTATAACTTCCATATCCTTTTCCACAGTAAATACTGCTGCAAAATATTCATTTAGTATCTCCTCCATTTTCTGTGGCTCCACACAAAGGCCACCTTATTGATCTTTGAGGGGCCCTATTCTCTCCCTAGTTACCCTTTTGTCCTTAATATATTTGTAAAAACCCTTCAGATTCTCCTTAATTCTATTTGCCAAAGCTATCTCATGTCCCCATTTTGCCCTCCTGATTTCCCTCTTAAGTATATTCCTACTGCCTTTATACTCTTCTAAGGATTCACTCGATCTATCTTGTCTATACCTGACATGTGCTTCCTTCTTTTTCTTAACCAAACCCTCAATTTCTTCAGTCATCCACCATTCCCTATACCTACCAGTCTTCCCTTTCACCCTGAGAGGAATATACTTCCTCTGGATTCTTGTTATCTCATTTCTGAAGGCTTCCCATTTTCCAGCCGTCCCTTTACCTGCGAACATCTGCCTCCAATCAGCTTT
>NC_057715.1:87396243-87455646 GCF_004010195.1 Chiloscyllium plagiosum | reverse complement strand
ATTATTCTTACAGATAGCTGAAGATCTCCTTGCAAGTTTGTTTCTCAATTTCCCTCTGACTATTACGGGGTCTATAATACAATCCCAATAAGGTGATCATCCCTTTTTTATTTCTCAGTTCTACCCAAATAACTTCCCTGGATGTATTTCCAGGAATATCCTCCCTCAGCACAGCTGTAATGCTATCCCTTATCAACAATGCCACTTCCCCCTCCTCTCTTCCCAACCTTTCTATCCTTCCTGTAGTATTTGTATCCTGGAACATTAAGCTGCCAGTCCTGCCCATCCCTGAGCCATGTTTCTCTAATTGCTATGATATCCCAGTCCCATGTTCCTCACTATGCCCTGAGTTCATCTGCCTTCCCTGTTAGGCCCCTTGCATTGAAATAAATGCAGTTTAATTTATTAGAACTACCTTGTCCCTGCCTGCCCTGACTGTTTGACTTGCTTCTGTTCTAGTAAGTTTGCAGATGACACCAAAATTGGAGGTGTAGTGGACAGTGAAGAAGGTTACTTCAGAGTCCAACAAGATCTTGTTCAAATAGGCCAATGGCCTGAGGAGTGGCAGATGGAGTTTAATTTAGATAAATGTGAGGTGCTGCATTTTGGAAAAACAAATCTTAGCAGGACTTATACACTTAATCGTAAGCTCCTAGGGAGTGTTGCTGAACAAAGAGACCTAGGAGGGCAGATTCACAGTTCCTTGAAAGTGGAGTCACAGGAAGATAGGATAGTGAAGAAGGAATTTGGTTTGCTTTCCTTTGTTGGTCAGAGTATTGAGTACAGGAGTTGGGAGGTCATGTTGCGGCTGTGCAGGATGTTGGTTAGGCAACTTTTGGAATATTGTGTTAAATTCTGGTCTCCTTCCTGTTGGAACTATATTGTGAAACTTGGAAGTCTTCAAAAAAGACTTACAGGGATGATGTCAGGGTTGGAGGGTTTGAGCTATAGGGAGAGGCTGAATAGGCTGGGGCTGTTTTCCCTAGAATGTCAAAGGCTGAGGGGTGACCTTATAGAGGTTTATATAATCATGAGGAGCATGGATAGGATAAATAAAGTCTTTTCCCTGGGGTGGGGGAGTCCAAAACTAGAGAGCATAGGTTTAGGGTGAGAGGGGAAAGATATAAAAGGGACCTAAGGGGCAACTTTTTCATGGAGAGAGTGATGCATGCATGGAAAAAGCTGACAGAGGAAGTGGTGGAGGCTGGTACAATTGCAACATTTAAAAGGCATCTGGATGGGTATTGAGCTGCCAGAGGATGTGGTGGAGGCTGGTACAGTTGCAACATTAAAGAGGCATTTGGATGGGTATATAAATAGGAAGGGTTTGGAGGGATATGGGCCGGTTGCTGGCAGGTGGGACTAGATTAGTTTAGAATATCTGGTCGGCATGGACAAGTTGAATTGAAGGGTCTCTTTCCATGCTGTATATCTCTATGGCTCTATGACTCTAAATAGAAACAGTAGTAGGTCATTCTACCCCTCGAGTCTGCTCTGCCAGTCAATAGGATTGCGGCTGATCCAATATTCCTGATGTCCACTTTCCTGCCCATTCCAATTAACCTTGATTTCCCCACTGATCAAGAATCTATCTCAGCCTTAAATATACACAAGGGCTCTGCCCACAGATTTCTGTGGCAAGAAGTTCCAAAGATTCACAACTCTCAGATATGAAATTCTCATTTTTCTCAGTCTTATGTTGGTACTCCTTTATTCTAAGACTCTGCCCTCTGGTCCTAGACTCTCCCATCCTCTCAGCATTTAACCTGTCAAGCTCCATGAGAATCCTATATGATTCATTGAAATCACCTCTCAGTCTTCTAGGCTCCAGTGAGTAGAGTCCAAACCTGTTTACCTTTTCCCTAAGACAATCCCTCCATACTGGGGATTATCCTAGAGAACCCTCCCTGAATTGTCTGCAATGAAATGATATATTTTCTTAAATAAGAAGATCAAAACTGCATGTACTCCACATGTGATCTCACCAGCACCATGTATAGTTGCAAAAAGACTTCCCTACTCTTATGCTCCAACCCCTTTGAGTAAGGGACAACATTCCATTAGTCCTCCTGATTATCTGCTGCATCTGTGTGCTAGCTGAATGTGTTTCATGCGCACATACCCCCAAGTCCCTTTGTGTTGCAGTTTTCTGCAGTTTTTCTCCATTTAAATAATATTCTGTTCTTTTGTTGCTCCAAAATGAACTTCACATTTTTCCATATTTTCCTCCATTTGCCAATTTTTTTGTCCCCTTACTTAACCTCTCCACAATATCTGTCCACAAACTATTTGTATCTCTCTCACAATAGCCTTTTGTGTCAGAGTGCAGTGGGACCTTGATCAGATGGGCCAATGCATCAAGGAGTGGCAGATGGATTTTAAACTAGATAAATTTGAGGTGCTACATTTTGGTCAGGAAAATCAGGGCAGGACTTTTACACTCAATGGTAGGGTTCTGGAGTGTGTTGCTGAACAAAGAGACCTTGGAGTATAGGTTCATAGTTTCTTGAAAGTAGAGTCACAAGTAGACAGTGGAGTGAAGAAGGTGTTTGGTATGCTTGCCTTTATTGGTCAGTGCATTGAGTATAGGAGTTGGGAGGGTCATGTTGCTGCTGTACAGGACATTGCTTAGGCCACTTTTGTAATACTACATTCAATTCTGGTCTCCTTGCTATTGGACAGATGTCATTAAACTTGATAGGGTTCAGAGAAAATTTACAAGGATATTGCCAGGGTTGGAGGATTTGAGCTATAGGGAGAGGTTGAATAGGCTGGGGCCATTTTCTCTGGAACATCGGAGGCTGAGGGGTGACCTTTTAGTGGTTTATAAAATCATAAGAGGTATGAATAGGGTAAATAGTCAAGATCGTTTCCCCAGGGTAGTGAACCAAAACTAGAGGGCAAAGGTTTAAAGGTGAGAGGGGAAAGATTTAAGATGGGCCTAGGGCAAATTTTTCACACAGTAAGTGGTGCATGTATGGAATGAACTGCCAGAGGAAGTGGTTAAAGTTGGTACAATTACAACATTTAAAAGGCATCCAGATGGGTATATGAATAGGAAGAGTTTAGAACTGTATGGGCCATATGCTAACAAATGGGATTAGATATATTTGGGATAGCTGGTCGACATGGACACGTTGGACCAAAGGGTCTGTTTCCGTGCTGTACATCCCTATGACTCTATTTGCAAAGTTGGCTACAGTGCATTCACTTCCTTCCTCCAAGTCAGTGATATAAATTGTAAATAGTTGTGGTCCACTGTGGAACTTCACTGGTCACAGGTCACCAATCCGAAAAAAAACCCTTAATCCCCACTTGCTGTTTTTTGCCCATGAGCCAATTCTCTATCCAAGCTAATATACTAGCTCCAACACAATGGGCTCTTGTCTCATGGTTTACCTTTTGTGAGGTACCTTGATAAACACCTTCTGGAAGTCCAAATTCAACACATCTCCTGATTCCCCACCAACCACTCTATATTGATTATCCTCATTAGTGGGCTTCAGTTTGAGAATTTTCAGGATCTGGCTCATCATCTGCAAGTATAGGCTCCTACCTACTTTCTTCGCTGACATAACACCGTTTCAACACATTTATGTGACACACTCATTGATTTCTTTCTTTCTGTAATACCTACCCCCCCTTAAATTAAGGGGGGGTAGGTATAGGACAGATGTTAGGGGTAGGTTCTTTACTCAGCGAGTCGTGAGTTCATGGAATGCCCTGCCAGTAGCAATGGTGGACTCTCCCTCATTATGGGCGTTTAAGCGGGCATTGGATAGGCATATGGAGGATAGTGGGCTAGTGTAGGTTAGGTGGGCTTGGATCGGCGCAACATCGAGGGCCGAAGGGCCTGTACTGCGCTGTATTCTTCTATGTTCTATGTTCTATGTACTATTGACATAATTTACCTTATTAAGTGTCTTTTTAACTGAATAAGGTCTGCTAAATCTAATCTTTAAAGGTTCACTCCACACTGGTAACCAAACCAGTGCCTTATCATAGGAAATGACTTCTTCAACTGTCTTATCTGTCTGTTTTATTATTTCATGTTGAGAAACTTTCAGATGTTTTTGAGCAACTAACAGCCAGTTGACAGTCTGGATTGGAACTTGGACATAGTCTAAAGGAGTAATGTCTTCTTCCTGATCCTTAAATTTATCTTTAATATCTTTAAGTGGTCCTCTTAATATATACCTAAAGATTAAATCAAAGGGACTGAAATCTATTAATTCAGTGGGCACATCTGTAATTGAAAACAATAAGTCATGAACTCTTTGGGTGGAATCTTATAGGGGTCAGAGCATTGTGGAATTTAGTGAGATGTTTAGCATGTGGGCGACAAGTGCAACAGGGCCCATCTCGCGCTCAAAATCGCAGCATCTTTTATGTTTTTCACAAGTGGTGTGATAAGATTGACACTAGGCAGCAGTGAGCACCAATTGATGCTCATTTATATAGTTTTAAATATCTGATTAATTTCTATTAACTATTCCTATTCCTAAATAACTCCTATTTTACTAATTCACCAAACAATATCAGGAAAACGCAACAAGTAGAATAGGAATCTGGAGGTTTCATTTCACTGTTGCTCCAAACATCCTCAATGTTGGACAACGGGCATCAATATCTTTGGTCATGCTCCATGTGTACTGACCACACAGAACCAAGATCCACAGATATGTGCCAACCTCAAAGAACCCTCATGGCACATTTCCAATTCACCGACAAGACACACTTAAACTTTGATGCTGCACCAGTAACTCTCATTGTCATGTGACAGCAAGGGCATTGTGCATTCAAGGGCATACACCCAGCTCAATGACTGGATCAGACTGCATCTCTGGCCTCTTATTTACTGTCATAGCACTCAGTGGGGTGTAAACTAGCTCCCGGTTCTGATTAGACTGGTTTGGTACAGAGATTAAAGGCTATTGAGAGGCCTTTTTTGTTTATACGTAAACAGATGAGACTTCAGGCCAAAGTGGTCATATTTTAGAAGTGACCTGTATAATAGAAGGAGAGTGGTCAGCTCCCTAGCTGAGTAGTTCAGTCCAGAACTAGTTGGGAGTTCAGCAGTGGACTGTGTGAACAAGTTCTTTCTCTTTCTACCCTTCTAACTTCAATCTGTAGACATTTGTTCCATTTTTTTCACTATGTTTTAAGGAGGGTTGCTTAGTGGGACTGTTGTGTATATTCAGAACAGCATAATTAAGTCTAGTTTAGACAGACTAAGTTCTAATGACTTTTGAGAAGATTTGTAGCTCAGGTTGAGGTTCTGGATGTAGGTTTGCTCGCTGAGCTGGAAAGTTCATTTTTAGATGTTTCGACACCATACTAGGTAACATCTTCAGTGAGCCTCTGAATGAAGCACTGGTGGTGTAACCTGCTTTCTATTTATATTTTTGAGTTTCCTTGGGTAGGTGATGTCATTTCCAGTGGTGACATCATTTCCTATGGTGGTGTCATTTCCTGTTCTTTTTCTCAGGAGGTGGTAAATGGGATCCAAGTCAATGTGCTTGTTTATAGAGTTCCGGTTGGAATGCCATGCTTGAAGGAATTCTCGTTCATGTCTCTGTTTGGCTTGTCCTAGGATGGATGTGTTGTTCTAGTCGAAGTAGTGTCCTTCCTCATTCGTATGTAAGGATACTAGTGAGAGTGGGTCATGTCATTTTGTGGCTAGTTGATGTTCATGGATCCTGGTGGCTAGTTCTCTGTATGTTTGTCCAATGTAATGTTTGTTACAGTTCTTGCAAGGTATTTTGTAGATGATATTTGTTTTGCTTGTTGTCTGTATAGGGTCTTTCAAGTTCATTAGCTACTGTTTTAGTGTGTTGGTGGTTTTGTGGGCTATTATGATGCCAAGGGGTCTGAGTAGTCTGGCAGTCATTTCTGAGATGTTCTGTAGGGGTTCTTTATTCTGTTCTTTGTGTTTCATTTTGTAATTTTATGAATAAGTTTTTGTCTGTTTTAAAACTTGTTAGTCAACCTTGCTAACTTTTTCCAGGTAATTTTTGCTGTACAATTACCAAAGCAAATTGCAAAGTTATGGTCTGGGTTGCCTGCTTAAGAATGTTTTGAGTGGTCTGGCCTAGTCCATAACAATTGGGAGGTGGGTACAGTAGCAGAGATAGTGTGATGTATCAGAACTTACCCTCTTGAAGTGGAGAAGGTCATTGAACTTCTTACTACATTACTGGCAATCCATCAAATGGCTGAGATTGCATTGACCCACATGATAACCTCAGACCAGGTTGGCGTGGCCTGGTATTGTGGCTTAATTGCTGGTCCTAGAGCAAAAGGAAATCCCATGTAAGCATCATCCTGTCCAGAAAGATCTCCGAAAGTCTGTCCACCAAGCAGGCACCGATTTCCCAGTCTGCCGAGTCCAAGGCAAATATCAGTAACCATGCAGGACAGGTCCGGACTGCCAGGGCTTGTCACAGGCTTTCAGTGACAGAGGAGGAACAAAGAATACCAGTGTTTCAGCTGATATCCACTGAGTGGCAAATTGTGACGAGAATGGAATGGGAGGTGAAAATTGGATATGAGAGACATTATAGGGGTATGGTGGGCAATTAATGATGTGAGTTTGCTAAGATATGGAGCAAGAAACCCTCCAAAAACCTGGACACAATTTGGAAAGCCCAAAATGAATTGTGATTCAGTCTATAGAATCCTACAGATTGGAAAGAGGTCTTTTAGCCCATTGTCTCTACAGCAGTTTTCTAGCACTTTAATACTCTAATCCCATTTACTAACATTTGGTCCCTAGCCTTATATGTTATGACATTTCAAGTGATTGTCTAAACACTTCTTAAATGTCCTGATGGTTCCTGCCTCTAAAACCCCTTCAAGCAGTAAATTCTAGACACCCACCACCCTTCTGATGAGAAATATTCTTCCTTAAATCCCCTCTATACTCTCTGCCTTTTACCTTAAATTTATGGGTCCTCATTATTGATTTCACTAGTAATGCAAAAGATTTATGATATATCTACCAAATTGGTTCGCAATTAAAAAAAACACTTTCATCAAGCAAACTAGGATCAACTTCTACAGAAATAATTCTGCACAAAGTCACATCATAATTTAACTTCATATAAAGGGAACACGTTCATAGCTGCTATAAATACCACCTATTAATACCTTTTCTTTCATCAGACTATCTGGAAGACAAAATGTACCAAAACACAAATTTGTTTTATTTCATTAGAGGAGTAAGGGTATACTTCTCTTTCAGAAACACATTTTGTTCAGTAATCTGATTCACTTCAGTAGTACATAAAGAAAAATCTAATCTTTCCAATTATTCTGAGCAGTTAGATCCACCACTGTAATACGATCAGAGAGACAGTTTACAACTGAAGTATTTCTATGGTATAATTATTAATTCTTTATCATCTTTCTGAAGAGATTTCAGATGTTTCTATAACTACTAAAAGTTTTCTATAAGTAGAATGGCTAAAAGTTTCTTTTAAAGCTTCTAACAATTCAATTTTATGCGTGCTGGATTGTTGCAATGAAAACATTCCTTATCATTATTAACAACAACAGCCTCAAACTTTTCTTAAAACCAGGATCTTTTCCAACTTCCTTATTTTGATTTATAGATGTAGATATATGGCTCCTTTGCTGTTTATGCGAGATCTCATTTCCAATGGCTAAAACTGCAACTTCTCTTAGTTTAGAAACTTTCTGTTCCTCCAAGTGAGACCTACTAGCTACTGGAAAACTATACCTAAATTCTTCCAGGACTTAATAATTACTGGAATGCTGTCCCAAAATTTTCCAGAATCATATTTTCAAAAATCCAAGCTAATTTCATTGAATTATAACATCTATACAACAACATAACCTTCTAGAATCTTCCATTTTTTGAAGTGCTTTTTTGCCTTCTGACAGCCCAAAATCTTAGCTAATGTGCTTTTGGAACCAGCCTATATGCTTAAGCATCTAAGTTTTAATTCTCACAAACCCCAAAACTTTCTCTTGCAAAGAGATGAAAAAACATCCATCACATTACCAACCAAACTATCTTTCTCGTTCAAGCGTTTTCATTTCTCTTTTTTCTCCTTTTTCAAATTGCTTAATCTGAAACTGAATCCTAACCAACTCAATCTACAATGGATCTAGATTAATTGTTGCTTTTTCCAATTCTTAATGTTTTACTATTATATTGACTATCTGTTTGTTTAGCCTTACTTTTATCTCTAAGTTCAACTCTCCTGTGAATTCTATTAATTGTAGCAAATCACTCAGGGACAAAGATTTCTGCCCAAAGACATTCTTCACAATTGACACTGCCATTCTGCCATTCACTTTCTACTGGAAAATTCACCATGAACTCATGTTAGCCTAAACTTTTGCAAATACCATCATATATCTGTTGTAGTCTATGTTCATGTGATCCAGTTACAGTTCCAGTATAACATCCACAAAGACCTGGAACATTTTCATTTTGTTTTAAATCTGGAAGTCCAGATGTTTACTAAAATAATGAGACTACAATGTTTACAGTTTATTCAAAAGAATTTTACCTCATGAAAATCATTTGGTCGTACCAAACCTTATTATTGCTGAAACAAAGACACTTTCTTCTGAAGCTTTTTGTCTTGTACTCCTGAATACAATTTATCAGGATAATAATGCAAGAGGAAAACCAACATGTATAATTTTAAAAAAAATATTCAACCTACTTTCTAATCAACCTGTACAGAGACATTATTTCACACCCCCAGAGCAGGTGGAACTTGAACCCAGACCACTGAATTCAAGGATAGGGACATTACCAGTGCACCTCAACAAAGCCCCCAATCAACATTTATACTGCATGAGAAGAAAGTGATGATTGATATCAAGTGGGCTCTGATTGGTAGAGGCATTGTCATCAAGAATGCACCCATTAGTGCAGATTAACAATAAACAGCTGGCTTTGTTAGGCTAATATTTATCAGAAATTTGAAAATCAACTACTTGAAGGGCTGAGATTTATTGTGTCTTCTACTTGTCTCCAGCAAGTCTGACCCTTCAAATCTCCTCCAACCACCCCATAGTTGTAGACTCCTTGTTGAACACAGATATCACTAGCAGTATAGGTGTTTTCACCTTGGATCTGATCTTCTTGATTCTAATATTCTTTCACTTTGGAATCTTGCAACTAAAGTTCTTTTTCTTTTCTTAGCATAGCCATCAATAGAAGTTCCACTCACTTTTGGGAGCACGTTAGTTGGACTGCTGTGGTTAAAGAAAGCAGCTCACCACCACCTTCTCAAGGGTAGCGAGAGCAATAAATGCTGCCCCAGCCATCAAAGCCCACATCACTTGAATGAGTTATAGAAGATTAATAAGAGCTTTAGACTAGTTTAGACAGGACTACTTTTCAAGAGAAAATCTGTTTCAAAGAGATGTTTCTTGCTTTACAGACAGACCACTCTAAACTAAACCCAAACTGCTTTAACACAGAACAACCTCTGGGACCTTCTACTCTCTAAAATTAACTTCTTATTGACCCTTTGCTTTCCATTCTTTATCTCCCAGGCAACTTCATCTACATCAAAATCAGGGGCAGGCCATTTAGGACTAGGATGAGAAAGAATTTCCTTCACTCAGAGGTTGGTAATCTTTAGAATTCTCTGTCCCAGAAGATTCTGGAGATTCAGTAATTGAGTACATTCAAGCAGAAAATTTGCATGCTGCCTGCTTCAGTCAGATTGGGATAATTCTGTGTTGCAGTTCTTGTGCCTGCAAACAAGCATTTGAAATTTATTAGGCCAAGCTCTTTGTTCAGTGAAGCCAAGTCAAATGAAAGAAATGTTTAAGGTGGCTGATTATATAAATGTTAATTTAAGAGAAAGTTGAATATTACAACATACTTGTGAATCTCAGGGCAATTCACAAAAGATGAATTTGTTTTGCTTTTCTGTCACTGTTCTAAAGCAATGAAAAATATTAAGATTTCTGTTTATATTGTGTCTTTCTTGACTCAAAGATGTCCATAACGCATTGCAATCAATGAATTACTTTGAAGTACAGTCACTGTGCTATGGTAAGAAACTACACAAAATCTCTAATTTGCAAAAAAAAGGTAGGAGGTGGGAATTGATGACTAAATATTTGGCACAGTGCAGCCATGGATCTCAATACAACTCAGATGCAAGCAGCTGCAAAATCACTGACAGCCTCAGTATGGAGGCATTCAGGCACAGTGCCATCTCACAGCAGCATAAGTCAAAACGCTGACTTGGGAGAAGGAAAAATATTGCAGGACAAAATCCTAGAAAGAAAATTGTAGACTCACATCTAATACAGTGTATCTTTTATGATGTAGTTAGTATATTACATTCCTCTGCCATCACTATTTCTATAATTATTTACTTGCACTGTGAAATGCTGAAAACAGAATATTTTACTTGGTTTCTTTTCAGAGAATGTTATAATCAACTTATTTGTAAATATTAGCAAATATTCAAGTTTCCCAGTTGTAACAAAGGTTTTACAGTTTCTCTGTACACGAACAGTTTCATTTGAGTCTGCAGTGAAATCCAACACAGATGGATATGCAGCTGCTTTTCATTGAACCAGGCATTTACAGGATTAAAAAACCTACTTTTGCTTAAATCTCTCTCCCAATTTCACTCAAATTATGTTATTTTCTGTGACTGGAAATATATTTAAATTAATAGTTCTATCAATAACTTCTGGTCTTAAATAAGAATTTTTAAAAATAAACATAATTTGTAATCTTTTTTAAGCAGGATTACTTCAATAACTTTTAAATTACAAGTGCATTTTAATTCTTGAGCATCTTTAATTATGGCTAGGGTTTAAAGGAACCTGCCAGAGGAGGCAAAATAGGGTGGGAATGGTTTCCAGAAGAATACTTTACCTACTTCTGATTCTTGGCATTGACGAAAATAGTCTCCAGCTTAGTGTGGAGCGAGGAAAGGCTGACCCAGGCATCCTACCCACAGGCAATGGGATGTCAATTAGGCTCATAAATGAGCTACTTGAAGGCAATTATTCCTGAGACCATCAAGATTTAATTAGATTGAAGAGGTTCCAATTGCTCACAAAGGCCTCCCAACAAATTTTGTTGGCTCTATCTGTGGCCACATGGAGAGAGGTCTCTTGACAAGCATTCAGTGTTTGATTCAGAAAGAAGGCACACTACCATAGCCTTACTAACTAAGGAAGCCCCTCTGCTGCTCTATCCTTATCAGCGGTGCACTCCCTCTGACTCAATCCTGCTCATTCATTTGTGTCAATATCCCTTGCCTCCTGCTCTTGCTGGTATTGACAGCAAGGGAAAGTTGCTGGCCCTTGATTGTACAGGAAGCCGTAATGATACCCAAACGCACAAGAATACACCTAAATCTTATCTATTTCTGAGATGGTGGATTGAGCTAGCACTGGAGAATCCTACAGTTATGGATAGAGGCAGCTGAAATTATAGAATTGCAGTTATGGTAAAGAAAGTCACAATTGGGATTACAGTTAAGGTTGGGAGATAGAAAAGAGCCAACCTGAGATTTCGGAGCTGCAATTAAGTTTTTTTTATTCAAGGGATTTGTGTGTAACTGGTTGGATCACTTCGGGTTGACCTTGAGAAGGTGTCGAGCTGCCTTCTTGAACAGCTGCAGTCCATTTGTTGTTGGTAGACACACAATGCTGTTGGGGAAGGAGTTCCAACATTTTGACCCAGCAACAGTTAAGGAACAGTGATCTATTTCCAAGTCAGAACAATGATTGCTTTCGAGAAGAACCTGCAAATGGTGGTGTTTCCATGTATCTGTTGCCCTTTTCCTTCTAGATGGTAGAGGTCATCGGTTTAGAAGGTGCTGCCTAAGGAGCGTTGATCAATTTCGCATACACACTGTATTACAAATGGTACACACTGCATAATGGTACATACTGTACTACAAAGTGTCGCTGGTGAAGAGAGTAAATATTTGTGAATGTAATGTCAATCAAGCATGCTGGATGCCGTTAAGCTTATTGATTATTGTTGGCGCTACACTCATCAAGGCATGTATTCCATCACATTCCTGATATGTAGATAGTGGACAGGCTTTGGGGTGTCAAGAGGTGAGTTAATCACTGCAGGGTTCCGAACCTCTGACCTTACCTTGTAGCCACTGTGATTATATAGCTCATTCACTTCAGCTTCTGGTCAATGGGAACCTGCAAGATGTTGATTGTGAGGGAATCAGTGATGTTAATGCCACTGAATATCAAGAAACAATGGTTAAATTCTCTCTTGTTGGGTAGATGTCAATGTTGTAACTGTATTGGAAGAGCTTGACTAGGGGTGTGGCAAGTTCTGGAATGTTGTCAGCCTCTACAGTATCCAGTGCCCCGTGGCCACTTCTTAATATCACATAGAGTGAATCAAACTGGCTGAAGACTGCCACCTCTGATGTTCAGGTCCTCTGGAGGAGGTTGAGCTGGATTGTCTGCTCAGCACTTCTGACTGAAGATAATTGCAGATGCTTCAGCTTTGACTTTTGCATTGATGTGCTGCTCCCACCCCCACACCCCTCCTCCAGTGATTGAACGTAGGGATTTTTATGCAGCATCATTCAGTGAGGTGTTAATTATCTACCACCTTTCATGACTGGATTTTGCAGGAGTGCAGAGTTTAAATCTTCTCCATAGGTAGTGGAATCACCTAGATCTGTCTATCACTTGCTATTAATACTGTTTGGCATGCAACTGGTCCTACTTTGTAGCTTCACCAAATTGAGACCTCATTTTTAGGTATGATTGGTCCTGCTCCTGGCCTGACCCCCGTACTTTCCATTGCACCATTGGAATGAAAGAGAAGAATTCCAGAGTAGTGGTTAGAGGTCGAGAAGAACAGTTTCAGGATTGCAAAACTCCAGTTATCTTTTTAAAAAACAAAGCCGTGATTGAAGAGTTATATAGAGAAGACAGGTATCTATACTAAACATGTAGCACTCTGTATTTGTTTAGTCATGTTCCCAGTCCAAGTACATGCAGAATTGATAATGTGTTAATCCTAACGTGATTTATTTTCAAACCATAGAATGCCCAATCTAATCTGACAAATTGAAGATATTAATATGGAATAAAACAGATCTCTATCTGTTGATACCTAAGTGTAATTCTGACCACCACCATCTGGATTACTATTTGGATAAGAATGAATTTCCTTATACCTAAGGTTGAATAAGGTAGTTGGAACTGTAGACAGCAGAGGGCAGTGGGTGACGCAGAGGGCAACAGAGGGCAGTGGGTGACATAAAGGGCAGTGAGTGACGCAGAGGGCAGTCAGAGGGCAGTGAGTGACGCAGAGGGCAGTGAGTAACGCAGAGTCCATTCAAATCATAGGCCAATGGATTAGAGAAAAAACAAAAGCTTATGTTTGCCTGGCGGATTTCATGACTAAGGTCTCAAAGTACTTTACATCTAAGTATTTCTGAAGTATAGTCATTGCTACAATTTACACAGAGCAAATTGCCACAAACAGTAATACGATAGTGACCAGCTAATATTTCACCCCATTCATTTCACAAGAGGCTACTACTCATTGAGCCAATTGACCTTTGTTTAATTATTCCTAAAGTATACCCCCATATGCCATGATGTTAATTTGCTCTACGTCTGTGTTTTGTTGGAAGGGATATTGTTTATGTATTCATGGTTTTGTGCAATTGAACAAAAGTTAATAATTACATAGATGACAAACATTCAATGCTGTATCACAAATTTACTTTCAGTTTTAAATACTTCCAACTACAAATATTAAAACTCTGACATTTCATGTAGATGAACTGGTCACTTACCATAACTCCCAAAGTAAACACTTGAAAACAGTTATTCATAACCTCTTACAGACTCCTACAGAATTCCTGCTGCATTTAGAGTGAGAGATGAGGCAACTACCTACAGAAGTCCAGAGCTCAATGTATGTGTCACCAAATCCTTCCTCTCTATTAGCTTACTTGTATCAGTTGTGGCTGAATTGAGAGTAGTCTGAGTCACAATGTGTTAGATTGAAATTCCATTCTAAAGCTTGAACACAAACTTAAAGACAACAATTCAGTGCAGTACTGAGGGAGTGCTGCACTGTTGGAGGTCGTGTCCCAGCTGCCTGTTCAGTTAGATGTAAAGATTTAATAACATTAAAAGCAGGGGAGTTAATCAAGGTATCTCAGCCAAAAGTTATCCTGCAATCAACACCACGAAAACAAATTAACTGGTCATTCTCACATTCTCTTTGTGGGAATTTGCTGTGTGTAAATTGACTTCCTTCATTGTAGTGGTGACTACACTTCAGAAGTACTCAGCGTCATAGAGACGTCCAGCATGAAACAGACCCTTCGGTCCAACTTGTCCATGCCGACCAGATATCCTAACCCAGTCTAGTCCCATTTGCCAGCATTTGGCCCATATCTCTCTAAACCCTTCCTATTCATTTACCCATCCAGATGCATTTAAATGCTGTAATTATACCAACCTCCACCACTTCCTCTGGCAGCTCATTCCATACACTCACCAAGAAAATGTTGCCCCTTAGGTCTCTTTTATATCTTTCCACTCTCACCCTGAACCTATGCCCTCTAGTTCT
The DNA here is from genome assembly GCF_004010195.1 of Chiloscyllium plagiosum. NCBI lineage: Eukaryota > Metazoa > Chordata > Chondrichthyes > Orectolobiformes > Hemiscylliidae > Chiloscyllium > Chiloscyllium plagiosum. The sequence continues at coordinate 87,441,053 of NC_057715.1, read as the reverse complement.
GGACTCCCCCACCCCAGGGAAAAGATGTTGTCTATTTATCCTATCCATGCCCCTCATGATTTTATAAACCTCTATAAGGTCACCCCTCAATCTCCGAAGCTCCAGAGAAAACAGCCCCAGCCTATTCAACCTCTCCCTGTTGCTCAAATCCTCCAACCCTGGCAACATCCTTGTAAACCTTATCTGAACCCTTTCAGATTTCACAGAGAATAGAGCCCCTTAAAGATCAGCATGGCCATCTATGTGTGGAACCACAGGAGATAAACAACGAGTCGTAAGTTCATGGAATGCCCTGCCAGTAGCAGTGGTGGACTCTCCCTCTTTACGGGCATTTAAACGGGCATTGGATAGGCATATGGAGGATAGTGGGCTAGTGTAGGTTAGGTGGGCTTGGATCGGCGCAACATCGAGGGCCAAAGGGCCTGTACTGTGCTGTATTCTTCTATGTTCTATGTACTAATCAAATATTTTACATCAGTATTTACCGTGGAGAAAGACATGGAAGCAAAGAATTCAGGGAAATAAATAGTGATGTCTAGAAAAGAGTCCACATTACAGAAGAGGAGATACTGGAAGTCTTAAAATGTGTAAAGGTAGATAAATACCAGGAACCTTAATTCAGTTTAATTCAGATAAATGCGAGGTATTGCATTTTGGTAAGACAAAGCAGGGCAGAACTTACACCGTTAATAAAAACCAAAAGAACTGCTGATGCTGGAAGTCAGAAACAAAAGCAGAAATTGCTGGAAGAGCTCAGCAGGTCTGGCAGCATCTGTAGAAAAAAATCAGAGTTAACGTTTCAGGTCCAGAGTTGAGGAAGGGTCTCTGGAACTGAAATGTTAGCTTTTATTTGTCTTCACAGATGCTGCCAGACCTGCTGAGCTTATCCAGAAATTTCTGCTTTTGTTTCTTTCACAGTTAATGGTAATACCTAAATGTGAAGTCTTTTGAGACCTTGGTCATGAAATCCACAATGTCAATGTGAGCTTTTTCTTTATAGAACAAAGAACAAAGGAAATTTACAGCCCAGGAACAGGCCCTTCAGCCCTTCAAGCCTGAGCCAATCCAAATGTACTGTCTAAACCTGTCGCCCAATTCCTAAGCATCTGTACCCCTCTGCTCCCCACCTACTCATGCATCTGTCCAGACGCATCTTAAATGTATCTACCATGCCTGCCTCTAACACCTCTGCTGGCAACGCGTTCCAGACGCCCTCCACCCTCTGTGTGAAATACTTGCCGTGTGTATCCCCCTTAAACTTTCCACCTCTCACCTTGAAAGCGTGACCTCTCATTATTGAATCCTTCATCATGGGAAAAAGCTTGTCTCTATCTACCCTGTCTATACCCTTCATGATTTTGTAAACCTCAATCAGGTCCCCCCTCAATCTCCTTTTTTCTAATGAAAACAAACCTAACCTACTCAACCTCTCTTCATAGCTAGCACCTTCCATACCAGACAACATCCTCGTAAACCTTCTCTGCACCCTCTCCAAAGCGTGCACATCCTTTTGGTAATGTGGCGACCAGAACTGTACACAGTATTCTAAATGCGGCCGAACCAATGTCTTGTACAATTTTAACATGACTTGCCAGTTCTTATACTCAATAGCCCGTCCAATGAAGGCAAGCATACTATATGCCTTCTTGACCACTCTATCCACCTGTGCAGCAACCTTCATGGTACAATGGACCTGCACTCCCAGATCTCTCTGCCCATTAACTTTTCCCAAGGCTCTTCCGTTCATTGTATAAATCGCTCTAGAATTAGTCTTGCCGAAATGCATCACGTCACATTTGTCTGGATTGAAATCCATCTGCCACTTCTCCGCCCAACTCTCCAGTCTATCTATATCCTCCTGTATTCTTTGACCTGTAATCCATTGGGCTTTAATTTGAATGGCTTCATACATCTACAGTTCCAACTATTTCATTCAACTTGAAATATCAGGAAATTCATTCTTATCCATTCAGTTTTCTACATTGCTGGTTTTGTATTGAATATATATTGATATATAAAACCCTGTTTTGTTCCATATTAATATCTTCATTTATCAGTTTGGATTGAATATTAACACATTTTCAATCCTAAAAAAATACGCAGTGCTTCATGCACATCATAGTTAGCCATCTTCTCTCTGTAACTCTGCAATCGTACCTTTGTTATTTTGAAAGCTGACTGGAATTAGCTGGGAAAGCAGGCTGCTGATTCATTATCAGTATATTATTATCGATTCAACTGCATGAAAACCCCAATGCCAAAACATTATTACATTTGAATAGACATGTTCAAATATGCATAAGGACATGAACTATTTTTTCAATTATTTCCAACAGCCTCAAGGGTGTGGCACATGATATTTTTACCACAAATTTCCATGGGATTTTTCCCAAGCGTCTATCCTAATTTCCAAGCCTCTTTTACAAGAGCTGAGACAGACTACTGGGATATGTCCATCGAATATCCAACTCTGTTCTTACCATATGTTGCTTATAACTACTTTAAACTGCATAGACTTGAGAAACTCATTTGTCATGACTTTCCTGGAAATAATCGGGAGGGAGGGGGTTGAATTTCAAACAATCAATAAATCAGAAATATTTGCTATGCTTTGTCATTTCCAAATTGGACCACTGCCAACCCTTATAGCAAAATTGCACCATGAAGTTCAGCAATCTTTAAGGTATTTCATAAGATAGCTATTATGAAGGTATTTGAGCAATCTATGAAGTGAATTCAAAGGGATAGATTTTACAGACATGTTGAGGGTTTTACTTGCAGGCTGGAAAGCCAGCAAGGGCTCATGATGTTTTGACTGGAAAGGGCTACTGATATTAATTGTCGCTTTGGCACTTAAGAAGCCATCAGTGGACCTTTCTTGTGACCAATACTCTGGGGGTAGAAATACTGCTGACAGAGATCCACAAGCCAATCAAAGGCTGAAAGCTCCTTTAAATGACAGTTCCACTGGGCAGCACGGTGGCACAGTGGTTAGCACTGCTGCCTCACAGCGCCAGGGTCCCAGGTTCAATTCCCACCTCAGGCGACTCTCTGTGTGGAGGTTGCACATTCTCCCCGTGTCTGCGTGGGTTTCCTCCGGGTGCTCCGGTTTCCTCCCACAATCTAAAAATGAGCAGGTTAGGTGAATTAGCCATGCTAAATTGCCCGTAGTGTTGGTGAAGGGGTAAATGTAGGAGAATGGGTCTGGGTGGGTTGTGCTTCGACGGGTCGGTGTGGACTTGTTGGGCCTGTTTCCACACTGTAAGTAATCTAGTATCTAAGGCCATCTCTATGACTGAAATGTCACATACTGGCATCCCAGGATCAAGGAGACATCCGTGCAAGTTGGTTTATGGTTTGTGGAACATAGAGAAGTGGATGCAATAGGATCAGTAGCAAGAATGGAGGGTAGCTTCCGGCAGGCCCCAAATTCCCAATGTTACATTCCTTGATCGGGCAGAATCCATGTATTGTAGGCCCTGTAACCAAGAGAGCAGATATATAGGGCTAGTGTTGGTTGCACGTATGTTGAGAGGGAGAGAAAACAAGATAGAAATAGAATGAAAGGGTAGAACATCCTTAGCAGCTGAGGTGTAAGACTTGTTTCTTTTTTTCACTCATTCTAATGTTAACTCCAGGAAGGCTTTTTGACATATCAACCATGATCGAAGAACAGGAGGGGCGTGGAGAGGTCTGCCTGCAACAGTAGTAGACTCGCCAACTTTAAGGGCATTTAAATGGTCATTCAATAGACATATGGATAAAAATGAAATAGTGTAAGTTATATGGGCTTCAGATTGGTTTCACAGGTCGGCACAACATCAAGAGCTGAAGGGCCTGTACTGCACTGTAATGTTGTATGTTCTATGAATGACACAGCAGACACAAAAGGCCAAATGGTCTAATTCTACTCCTGTATCTTATGGTTTTATAGAATCTTTCTTATGGTTCATTATTCTTACTACTTCTTTCAGTTTCCAAAATGGCTGAGACATTAGATGAGCAAAATATTGAAAAAAAATTAAAGTTGAGAAGTTATCAGGACTGGATGATATGAAACAATGTACGAGACTGTACAGGCACCGGCCATAAATTTCCAATCCTCCTTAAATACAGTGCTGGTGCCAAGAGACTAGAGAATTGCAATTGTATACTTTAGTTGACAAATTGGTGTGAGACTAAACTTAGCATTTACAGGTCTGTCGGTTTACCTTTAGAGGTTCAAAAACTTTTAGAGTAGGTAAAGAAAAGTAAAGGAAAGATCAGCCACGATTTTATTGAATAGAGGAGCAGGGTCAAAGAACTAAATGATCTATTCCTCCTCTGGCTTTAAACTGATTTCAGTTTCGGGTATGAGGCTTTCATATGCTTGCAACCAAGACAATAAGGTGGCATTGCAGGGCAACTATTTTGATAGTGGTACCTGGAGTGGGATAAGAAGAAACAGTGTATACAAAGCATGAAAAAATCAAGCAAATGGGGCCAAAGGAGGATCAAAAGGTGAAGAGACAAAATGATTGGCTCTCTACTTTAATGCACATAGTGTTTGGGATAGAATTAATGAATTGCAGTACAAACAAAGGCTAGTGGGTGTGATCCTATTGCCATTATGGAGACATGGACACAAGGAGATAAAAGCTGGATACTTCAGAGGTATATGAATTTTCGAAAGGATAGGCAATAAGGGAAGGAAGTAGAGTAGCTTTATTAATATGAGATGGAACATATACCTCAGCAAGAAATGATGGTTCAGTTGGAAGATGTAAATTCCTAAGGATGGAGTAAAAAATAGCAAGGGGAAGAAGATATTGTTGGAAGTAGTCTATAAACTTGTACTTGTAGCTGTTCTATAGTACAGAGAATAAATCAGAAGATAATGTGGATGTGTAAAAATAGGTTAGTCATAGAGATGTACAGCACAGAAACAGGCGCTTCAGTCCAACTCATCCATACCTCACAGCTATCCTAAATAAATCTTGTCATATTTGCCAACATTTGGCCCATATCCCTCTAAACATTTCCTATTCATATACCCATCCCAGATGCCTTTTAAATATTGTAATTGTACTAGTCTCTGGCAGCTCATTTTATACACACACCACCGACTGCATGAAAATATTGCCCCTTACATCTCTTTTATATCTTTCCTCTCTCACCTTAAACCTATGCCCTCCAGGTTTGGACTCCCTCACTCTGGGGAAAAGACCTTGGCTATTTACCCTATCCATGCCCTTCATGATTTTATGAACCTCTATAAGGTCACCCTTCAGGCTCCAATGCTCCAGGGAAAACAGCCCCAGTCTATCCTACAGTATAAACCTCCTAACCCTGGCAACATCTTTGTAAATTTTTTTCTGCACCTTTTCAACTTTCACAATACCTTCCTATAGCAGGGAGACCAGAACTGCGCACAGTATTCCAATAGTAGCCTAACCAATATTCTGTACAGCCGCAACATGACCTCCCAACCCCTACACTCAATGCACTGACCAATGCAAGCATATCAAACGCCTTCTTCACTATCCTATGTACTTGCAACTCCACTTTCAAGGAACTATGAACCTGCACTCCAAGGTCTCTTTGTTCAGCAATACTCCCCAGGACCTTGCCATTAAATGTGTAAGTTCTGCCTTGATTTGCCTTTTCAAAATGCAGCGCCTCACATTTACCTAAATTAAACTCCATCTGTCATTCCTCAGCCCATTGGACCATCTGATCAAGGTTCCGTTGAACTCTGAAGTAACCTTCTTCAGTATCCACTACACCATCAATTTAGGTGTCATCTGCATGTTGACTATCCCTAATCAGTCCTTCCCTTTCCAAATACATGTAAATCCTGGCCTTCAGGATTCCCTCACAACTTGCCTATCACTGACATCACATTCACTTGTCTGTAGTTCCCTGGCTTTTCCTTACCATCTTTCTTCAATATTGGAACCATGTTAGCCAACCTCCAGTCTTCCGGCATCTCATCTGTGGCTATCGATGATACAAATATCTCAGCAAGGTGCCATTGATCATTTCCCTAGCTTCTCGCAGAGTTCCAGGGTGCAAATGATCAGGTCCTGGGGATTTATACATCTTTATGCATTTTCAGACATCCAGCACCTCCTCATCTGTAATATGGACATTTTTCAAGAGGTCACTTTTTTTTCTGACATTATCTATCTTCCATATCCTTCTCCGCAGTAAACACAGGTGAAAAGTACTCATTTAGTATCTCCCTCATCTCTTGTGGTTCCACACATAGACAGCCTTGCTGATCTTTAAGGAGCCCTATTCTCTCCCTAGTTATAGTTACCCTTTTGTCCTTAATGTACAGTCAATTCTGCTATAACGCATGCTTCTTCAACACAAATTGACTTTAACATGATTGAAGAATTTAGACCGTTATTTGTAGAACACGAACTGTCCTTAGCTGTATTGGCTCTAACGCAATTACAGCCCCATTAGCTTAAATGGCACCATTATTGCGCCATGTTCTTATAGAGTGAGACCGCATGAGAACGGAACTATTGCGTTATATCAGAACCAAATGTATTTGTAGAATGCCTTTGGATTCCCCTTGATTCTATTTGCCAAAGCTATCTCATGTTTGCTTATTGCCCTCTTGGTTTCCCTGTTAAGAGTACTCCTAATTTCTTATTACTCTCTAAGGAATCACGCGATTTCAGCTGTCTATAACTGACATATGCTGCCTTCTCTAGACCTCAATTTCTCTAGACATCCAGCATTCCCTATACTTACCAGCCTTGCCCTTCATTCTAACAGGAACATAGTGTCTCTGGACTCTCGTTGTCTCATTTTTGAAGGCATGCCATTCCTTTACCCGCAAACATCCAATTCCAATCAAATTTTGAAAACTGACCTTCCTCCAGTTTAGAACTTTAATTTTTTGATCCGGTCTACCCTTTTCCATCACTATGTTAAAACTAATAGGATTATGGTCACTATTTCTCAATTTCCCGCTCACTGTTTGGGGGTCAATCCCAATAAGGTGATCATCCCTTTCTTATTTCTCAGTTCCACCCAAATAACTTCACTGGATGTATTCCCAGGAATATCCTCCTTAAATACAGCTGTAATGCTATCCCTAATCAAAAATGCCACTCCCCCTCTTCTCTTTCCCTCTTTTCAATCCTTTCTAAGGCATCTATACCATAAACATTAAGCTGCCAGTCCTGTCCATCCCTGAGCCATATCTCTGTTATTGCTATGATATCCCAGTCCCATGCCGGAAGTCTGGAGGCTGGATAACGTAGTGCCACTTTTTAAGAAAGGTGGTAAGGACAAGCCAGGGAACGCCGGTGGTGGGCAAGTTGTTGGAGGAAATCCGAGGGAGAGGATGTACATATATTTGGAAAGGCAAGGACTGATTAGGGATAGTCAATATGGCTTTGTGCGTGGGAAATCATGTCTCACAGCTTGCTTAAGTTTTTTGTAGAAGTAACAAAGAAGATTCATGAGGGCAGAGTGGTAGATGTGATCTATATGGACCACAGTAAGGCATTCGACAATGTTCTCCATGGGAGACTGGTGAGCAAAGTTAGATCTCATGAAATACAGGGAGAACTAGCCATTTGGATACAGAACTGGCTCAAAGGTAGAAGACAGAAGGTGGTAGTGGAGGGTTGCTTTTCAGACTGGAGTCCTATGACCAGTGGAGTGTCACAAGGATTGGTGCTGGGTCCACAACTTTTCGTCGTTTATATAAATGTGAGTATAAGAGGCATGGTTAGTAAGTTTGCAGATGACACCAAAATTGGAGGTGTAGTGGACAGCAAAGAAGGTTACCTCAGATTACAACGGGATCTTGATCAGATGGGCCAATGGGCTGAGAAGTGGCAGATGGAGATTAATTTAGATAAATGTGAGGTGCTGCATTTTGGGAAAGCAAATCTTAGCAGGACTTACACACTTAATGGTAAGGTCCGAGGGAGTGTTGCTAAACAAAGAGACCTTGGAGTGCAGGTTCATAACACCTTGAAAGTGTTATAGGTAGATAGGATAGTGAAGAAGGCATTTGGTATGCTTTCCTTTATTGGTCAGAGTATTGAGTACAGGAGTTGGGAGGTCATGTTGCGGCTGTACTGGACATGGATTCGGCCACTGTTGGAATATTGCGTGCAATTCTGGTCTCCTTCCTTTTGGATAGATGTTGTGAAACTTGAAAAGGTTCAGAAAAGATTTACAAGGATGTTGCCAGTGTTGGAAGATTTGAGCTATAGGGAGAGGTTGAACAGGCTGGGGCTGTTTTCCCTGGAGCGTCGGAGGCTGAGGGGTGACCTTATAGAGGTTTATAAAATCATTAGGGGCATGGATAGGGTAAATAGACAAAGTCTTTTCCCTGGGGTGAGGGATAGGTTTAGGGTGAGAGGGGAAAGATATAAAAGAGGAATAAGGGGCAGCTTTTTCACTCAGAGGATGGTACGTGTAGGGATCAGCTGCCAGAGGCAGTGGTGGAGGCTGGTACAATTACAACAATTGAAAGGCATTTGGATGGGTATATGAATAGGAAGGGTTTAGAGGGATTTGGGCCAGGTGCTGGCAGGTGGGACTAGATTGGGTTGGGATATCTGGTCAGCTTGGACGAGTTGGACCGAAGGGTCTGTTTCTGTGCTGTACATCTCTATGACTCTTTGTTTACAAGGAAGTAGGGAAGCTGACCATTTTTAGCCAAGTAAGTGAAGCGTTAATCTTTGCCACATTGTTTGCTTTATTTTTCAGTGAGAAATAATCCTTAATTTCCCTGGTTAAAAAAAAATACATCTTCTAATGAATCAAAATCAGAATGGCTAATGAAAGGGAAATTATACCAGACAAATTTATTACAGTACTTTGAGGAAGCAACAAGCAGAATAGATAATAGAATACCAGCAGATGTAGCATTTTTGGATTTCCAAAGGTGATAATTTACAACACATTAGACTGCATAATAAAATGAGTCCATGGGTGGTGGGGGCAGTATAATGTTTTATGTATATACCCTACTTTTCGAAACAACCTTTTCACAAATGTTATTGCACATGATTGGGGCAGGTGGGACATGAACCAGGGGCACTACCACTGTGCCACAGGAGCCCTCCACAGGGTCAATACAGTAACATGGATAGAGAGTTGGCTAATTAAAAGAACAAAGATTGTTGGGATAAATAGTATATTTTCAGGATGGCCACAGAGACCAGTTCTGATGTCACAATTATCTAAAACTTGATACTAATTATCAGTATGACAATTAATTTTTTGGATGACAGAAGTGAATATACTATTATTATCTTTGTGGATAATACAAAAATAAGTTAGAAGACAAGTGGGGAGGATGACACAAAGTGTCTGCAGGGAGATTTGGACAGTTAAATGGTGGGAGGAGCTTGTCGGACGGAATATAATGTTGGAAAATGCAAGGCTATACACTCTTGTCAGAAAAACAGAAGAATCAGGGTGGCACGGTGGCTCAGTGGTTAGCACTGCTGCCTCACAGCGCTAGGGACCCGAGTTTGATTCCCGCCTCAGGTGTGGAGTTTGCACATTCTCCCCATAACCGCGTGGGTTTCCTCCGGGTGCTCTGCTTTCCTCCCACAACCCAAAGATGTGCAGGTTAGGTGAATTGGCCATGCTAAATTGCCCATAGTGTTTGGTGCATTAGTCAGGGGTAAATATAGGGGAATGGGTCTGGGTGGGTTACTCTTCGGAGAGACTGTGTCCACATGTTGGGCCGAAGGGGGACAGAAAGCTGCAGCACAAATGGAGTTGAAGGCCTTCATGCATGAATCACAAAAATTTAACATACAAGTACAGTAACAGATAGGGAAGGCAAATGGACTGTTGGCCTTTATTTCAAAGGGAATGAGTCTAAAACTAGAGAGATCTTGATAAGACTATACAAGTGGGACTACCTGGAATACTCTGAACAGTTTTGGTCCTCTTATCTAAGGAAAGAGATGCTGGCAACCTGATGCCATGAAATGGATGGCCCATGACTGACATCTAGTTCACAGTCTAATCCACTCCTGCTGAACACCCCACCCTACACATCCCAATGTGTATACAATCTCTGCTCAGTGTTAGGTGGCCAGCTGATGCTTGATTGACTGCGCTGAAATAGTTGGTGTGAGGGCATGTGGATCATACATTTCTCATTCTGCTTCCCTCACCCTGCCAGGAATAATAAAACCCAGGCACATGTTTCTTTCATAAGTGTTTTTCCTAAACATACCATTCATGTTCCGTTGTATTACATAAAGGAAAAACAGAGAGGGCTGGAGAAACCCAGCATATCTGGTAACATCTGTGAAGAGAGAAACAAAATTAATTTTTCAAATCTGATGCAACACTGCTTCAAAGCACATTATATTACAACTTTGATCACTTTGTTAGATCTTTAAACTCAATCGCTGAGTCCAAGCTGCCAGCATTTCATGAAATCTGAGGGTTTTTTTACTTTATGAATAGCCTTTAAAATTTAATGAATGCTCTATAATCGGGTTAGTTTGCTTCCAGTTACAAAAGCTTTTTAAAAATTCTCTTCATTCAAGGAAGTATAGGAAGAAATTAACAGACTCTTGACTGACTGACTGACTGACACAGTTTTAATATAACCAAGTGATCTCCTGTCGTTTAAAACTATTTCCTTTAGCTTTAGACCTTCAATTACTCGCTGTTCAATTGAAGCTTCAGGGCATGGTTAGAATCATTTTCTTTAAAGTAAGAAAGTGATTTTCCCCGTTTTTTTCTTTCATAGCTAATGGCCCTGAAATTATGTGATGGAATACTCATAAGCAAATCTGATTTTCTAATTTTAAATCTAAATTTAAAATTACTCCACTATTTTCAAAGAAACTCAGTTAAGTGTTCAGTTAAAAAGCAGAAAAAGCAGATTCAAATGAATCTGTTAATTTTCTTAAACTAACTTTGATAGCATAATTTTCGTGTCACTGTACTTAATTAAGGTTGCGAATTGCCCTAAATCAGTACTTTTCAATTCTAGCATGAGTAAGATTTAATGTAACAAAGAATTCACAAAGTTATACAGTCTACAGTTATACAGTATACAATAACTATAACAAAGGCACAGCTTAGGTTTGAACAGAACTGGGGATTAAATATTCCTGGTTATGAGCAAATTAGTGCCTTGTGACTATTTTAGTCCCTCTTGTAGAATTTGACAGGAGTGAGTGGGCTGTGTGCTGGGCCTGTTCAGCATCTGCAGTGGCTCCTGCAGCATAAGCAGCAGCTATCAACAAAACATAATTTTCAAAACATGCTCCTTCAATTTGCTCCTTCAATTCAGCACAGGCATGCTTCCTCAACCATCCCCCTCGGCCTTGTCATTATTAGATTAATTTGATAATTTTTCTTTTACCTTTGAACACATAATAATTGAAACTAAAGTGCCTAACATTTCTTGAAATTTGAGATATTTCATTTTCCTACATGAATACTCTAAAATGTACTAACTTGTAAAACCTGGTTAGTATGCTTGTGGTTAAAAAAAGTGAAAAAGAAGACATTATCCAAGAACGTGTAGGAAGATATTAACAGATTCTTAACTGACTTCCATTTGGCTCTGACATAACTGAATGATTTCCTGTAGTTTAACTTAGCCTAGAGCCATTGATATTTGATTTGATTTGATGTATTATTGTCAATTGTACCTAGGTACAGTGAAAAGTTTTGTTTTGCTTGCAGTACAGACAGATCATACCATACAAAGTGCATAAGGATAATAGAACAAAGCAAGAAATATGATATTACAGCTGCAGAGAAAGTGCACAAAAAGCACGATCAACATTAAATTTAATATTTGAGAAGTTCCATCAGAATTCTAATAACCGCAATGAAGAAGCTGTTCTTCAATCTGTTGGTACATGTGTTTAAGCATTTGTATTTCCTGCCCAAGGGAAGAGGTTGGAAGAAATTATAACTGGGATGGGAGGAGTCATTGATTATGTTGGCTGTATTTCTGAGGCAGAGAGAATTAGAGATGGAGTCAATGGATGGAAGGTTGGCTTGCTTGATGGAATGGGCTGTGTTCACAACTCTCTGTCATTCCTTATAGTCCTGGGCACACCAGTTGCTATACCAGGCCATGATGCATTTGGATAGGATTCTGTCTATGATGCATCTATTAAAAAATGGTAATAGTCTTTACAGGCATGCTGAATTTCCTTAGTCCCCTGAGCATTATTGCACTTTCTTGACCATTGCATCAACATGGGTGGACCAGGACAGATTGTTGGTAACCAGGATGATTGTTGGTGATAGCCAGGCTTTAAGCCAAGGTTCTTTCTTGATGCGTTGCATCTGAAGACATGACTGGTGCTGGCAGCTCACCCAAATAAAGTAATAAAGTATGTAAGGCCAAAGGCTTAATTTGCAACCAGCCATGAGCCCCAAGATCAAACAGTGCAGGCTCTGATCAGTCCTGTCCTAAAATTGCAATTTGGAACCTTGGACTTAGGTGCAAGAGTAGGCTATTCACCCATTGAGCCTCTTCCATTATTCAATAAAATGATAACTAATGCAGTCTTAACTCCACTTTCCTGTTTGTCTCCCATAACCCTTGACTTCCTCATGTATCAAAATCTGCCAAACCTGGCATTGAATAAATTCAGCGATCCAGCCTCCAATACTTTCTGGGAAAGAGAATTCCACATAATGACCACATAAACCCGCAGATTTGGATAATTGTAATATTAGGAAGTAAAGTCCTGCTAGCTCTAACTTCACCAACACTTTAATTAAGACCAATTTTCAATCCCATCACTTGGTATTAATGGGCAGTAACGACTCTCTAAGAGAAAATGTTTCTTCTTATCCGCAACCTTAAAAGAAGACCTCTTATTCTTAAACTGTGTGCCTTAGTTTTAATCTTCCCAAAGAGAGGAAATATCCTTCCAATATCCGTACTGTCAAGTCCCTTCAGTATCTTATATGTTTCAATAAAATCACTTCTCATTCTTTAAACGCTATTAGGAATAGACCCAACCTATTCGACCTTTCTTTATGAAATAAGCTCTTCAGTGATAAGTCAAGTGAACAATCACAGCTCTCGAATTAGGGTCCTATTTGCATCATAATGTCCAAGTTTCCATTGTAAAAGATGCTAATCATACAGGTGCTTTGATACATGCTGGTAGAGACCTTTAAAAATGGACTCACCCACATTGCCATTAAAAGAGTAACAAGACTATCAATCCCATTTTGAGATTGTTACTGTCCCAGTAATACCAAGTGAAGGGATTGAAGTTTAGTCTGATTTATTTGTCAGCAAAATTATACATAACAGGACTTTAATTTCTAATGGACGAAATTATCCAAACCTGTGAGTTTATGTGCATCATTATCTAAATGATGGCAACAATAAATTGGACTCATTAGAATCCATTATTTGAGTGCCATGTGAGGCCTTAGAACTCTAAAATAGAATCTGTGGCACACGACCACACTAGTGGGATGTGTTGTAGAAGCACATAGATAGTGAATCTGCACCCGAAGTATGCAGGAGGGAGATCATGACATTAATCAGTATGTGCATGCATTCAGCAGCAGGAAGATCTCCCTCTCTCTCTGTCCAATCAGTACCAAGGGATCATCAACTACTTCAAACTGCTAATTAATTCCTTCTGGCTGTTGCTTTAATTCTCCAAGTGTTTGCAATTTCTTTTATAATTTCAAGATGGGGAAGTCTATAAGAAGTGATGTTTAAGCTGACATCCGAAAACTACTATACAAATTAGTTGCTTCCAAATATGTAAGTGCCATAGGCAATGAAAGCTGCTGAAGAAGGGGGAAAGAGGAGGGAAAGAAGGAAATTTAGTAGGAGGCCATATCTGCACAACTTGTTCAACTCTCCTTCATGAACATCAACAAGGAACAACATATGAGACATGCATACTTCAATAAAACCATCGTCATGATATTCTGGCAATTGCTACGCTGCAACTGCAACCTCAGAGTATGGTGGGGATTGCATTTACAGAGTCTGTGATGTTGACCATAGCCATGGGGTTTTGCGCATCAGGCTCTTCACAGGATGGTACCAGAGATATTTATTCTTTCATGAGCTATGAGCATCAATGGCAAGGAGGGCATTTGTTGTCATTCCTTAATTGTCTTGAAGGTGGTGGTGAATCTTCTTTAATTGTTGCAGTTACTCTTTGTAAGGACACCCACAGTTCCATCAGAAAGGGAATTCCAGGATGTTGACCCAGTTACAGTGAAGGAACGCCACTATAGTTTATATCATGCAGTGTGTGGCTTTCAGAAGAACTTGCAGACATTGGTGTTTCATGCATCTGCTGAACTTGTCCTTGCAGATGGTAAAAGTTATAGGTTTGGAGGCTATGGTCCAAGGTGTTTGGTGAATTACAATATGCTAATAGTCAAGAGAGTGAATGTTTAAGGTTATGGTTGGTCTACCAATACCAGCTACATCGTCCTGGACAGCACTAAACTTCTTTACTGTTCTTAGACTGTATTCATCCATATAAGGGAAATGTTCAAATCCATTATTAAGAAGATAATAGCAGGAAATTTAGAAAATTATAGTGCAATTAGGCAGAGTCAATATGGTTTTGTGAGAGGGAAATCATATTTGACTAATTTATTTGCATACTTTAAGAAAGTAATATACAAAATGGATAAATGATTACCTTTAGAATTGGTGCATTTGGATTTTAAAATGGTATTCAATAAGGTGCTATAACAAAATAAGAGCTCAAGGTGTAGAACTAACATATTAGCAATAGATAGAAGTTTGATTAGCTAACAGGAAGCAGAGGGTGGGATAAATGGGTCTTTATTGGGTTGCAAACTGTTACTTGTGGAGTGCCATAAGGATCAGTGCTGGTTCTTCAACTATTTACAATCTATATCAATTACTCAGCTGAAGATTTGGAATGCATTTCTTCAACTGTAGTAAAATATCACATTTTCCAATTTCGCCAAAATAATAGAAAAGCAGTTTAATATTTGAATGGAGAGACACTACACAATGCTACATGGGAAAGGGATCAGGGTGTGCTAATACATAAATCACAATAAGTTAGTATGCTGGTGCAGCAAGTGTTAAAGAAGGCAAATGGAATGATGGTGTTTATTGTGAGAGAATTGAGTATAAAAATACAAGTTGCCATTAGGATACAGGACCTTAGTGAGACTACATCCAGAGTACTGTGCATAATCCTTGCTTAAGTAATCATACAATTTCCTTAGAACTAGTAAAGAGAAGGTTCACTCAATTGATTCCTGGGATCAAAGTGTTCTCTTAAGACCCAAAGTTGAGCAAATTGAATCTATACCAAATGGAGTTGTAGAGTTTTACAGTACAGAAAGAAGTCCATCAGCCCATCATGACCAGACTGGCCGGGAAGCAACTATCCACTTTAGTTCCATTTTCTAGCAGTTGGTGCAATGTCTTGTATGCTATGGTGCTAAAGTGATTATTTAAAAGCTTCTTGATTTTGTGATGATTTCTGCCTCCACCATATTTTCAGGCAGTGAGTTCCAGATACCCACCATTCTCTGTCGGCTCACATTTCAGACTGAGATGAGGAGGAATTTTTTTTCTCAGAAGGTTGTTAGCCTTTCCTATGGAGCAATGGATGCTGGGTGATTTAATAAATTCAAGGTTGAATAAGGTAGAGTTTTGATTTATACAAGAGTCCAGGATTATTAGGGCACAGATCGCTAAGTGGATTTAAGGCCATAACCAGATCAGCCATGTTCTTATTGAATGGCAGACCTGGCTCAAGGAGCTGAATGGCTTGAACCTACACCTGATCCTTGTGATCTTTCCATGGTGCAAGCTTCCAATGACAGCATGCAACTTTGCCCTTATACCATAAATGAGAGTGATTCACCTTCAGTTACATCAACAATATCAGACTTATGTTTGATCATAAAAACGTAAATACCTGTAAGTTGCAGCCATTACAAAGCCTTTATCTTGCAATTTTCCACTGTCCCAGCTGCATTTCTACCAAACCAAAGGATGACTTCTACCTGACAAGGATTATCCATTGATCGCACAACAAGTAACTCTGGGGCAAAATTCATGCACTTGTATACAGCACATATACAACAAAAAACATACTGTCTCATAAATTTTAACATAAACCTTTGGAATACTGAAGCAATATACCTGCTTCGGACAATTCTGAAAGTGTCATGAAATACTCAGCAGAAAGGACTTTAAGACCATTGGTCTACTGCATGCAACAAAAGCTGAGGAATTGTAAAGTGAGGGGAAGGTGTAGGGAAATTGGAAGATGATAATTAAATTGTTGAGTGGAAAAGGAGGAAGAAAGCTAATTGGAGGATGAAGAATGGACGAGGCAACCTAAAGAATCCCTTTCTGCCTGGATTGTCCATTAAAAATGTATGCAACGTCACATGAGTAACAACAAGCACAGTTCACCATTCACTAAAATCAAAGTACCATATAATTATCCCTGACTGAATAATTATCATATTATCTGCATGTCCACAAGGCAAAATTAAAATGCCCCTCAAAATAAACATTTTAAATCAAATTTATAGATTTAGCTCAGTTGGCTCGACATCTGGTTTGTGATACAGAGTGATGCCAACAGCAGGGGTTTAATTCCTCCACCCATCTGAGGTTGCCATGAAAAACTCTCCTCCTCAAACTCACTCCCTCCTGAGGTGTGGAATCGCTCAGATTAAACCACCACTAGTCATTTCATGATAGAGCAGCCCTGTGGTCTGGCATGACCATGGCGATTTTCCCTCTAGTTGTGCATTTCCTGTACCAGTTTACAGGGTTATCCAATGTAGCCAACAATCTCATCAATCAGGATTGATGCATATGTTTCAGCTCACCCTTGTACCTAGCACTGCTGTAAGCTTTTAGATGTTGAACAAAGGTTCATATTCATAAAATATGTTTCACCATGTTGTAGAGGATTATGCTGGAATATGTAAACGTATTAACATTCAGCTATTCAAACCTTGAAATTGCAAGACCAACACTATTAAGTGAATAGTCTTATCTATTGTTAGTGTCCATTTATTGTTATATTACTTTTCTAGACTCTTTCTTCACTTAAATTGTGGACTCTTAGCAGCAATAATGTAGCATCATATTAACAAATTTAGCTCAAGCTAAATGAGCAATCAGTTGGGAAGTATGAAGAATATAAGGCAAAGGGTTCAGCTGCATCTTCATTGTTATTCTACATGCATTTAACAAAATTGAAGTGAAATGAATAAAGTTTCAGTCAAAGTTACAGTGCTAGCTAAACTCCTTGGAAGCCCATAGTTAATAGTAAAGCCAATTATGAAGTCATTGCTTTGTTGGTCCATCAAATACAACAAAGACAAGCTTGTTGGTCTGACCATCAAGTGTCAAGCTCTTAAGCTGACAACTAACTGAGGCTACAAAAGGTTAATTCATTCGAGAGAAGATTCAGGTAATTATCTTGGACTCCACAGATGGAAACTCTAGTGTTACGTAAAACTTAAAGCAAACCAAAGCATGTGCATTATGCAAATTGGTTCCATGTATAACAAGTAAAACTTACAAGTAATAGACCAGATGACCAGATCAAGGATGTTCATTATACCTTTGTTTAGGAAGATTGATTTGTAAATGTATATAAGTTGAATCTGCCAAAATTGTAAAATGATATGTATGTATTTGATTATCCAGTTAGTACTGTTGTTGAGTCCTAAATTCAATCTCAATCTGAATTAATTTAGCTGATTCCAGTCAGGGCACAATAGAGGATGATACAATCTGACTATGATGTCTTTGGCAAGGGAGAGGAAAATCTTCCAGGATCCCATTGTAGATTTCCATATAGTGACTGCATAACACATTGGTTTGCAGGAATTTTAACTCTGTTTATATCCTGAAGTTTTTGTCAGACTTTAATTTCTTTATTTATTATTAAAGGCAGTTAGTTATTAATTTGGCTGCAATATCAGTGAAATTTTAATGGAATGGATTATTTTTCTCTATTACAGTAGTTCTGGCACTTCCATTTTCAAAGTTGGCTTTGGAATTATCCAAATTAGGCTTGGGCGGATATTAATTTCAGTGGACCCGGGGGAAATGTTGTCTTACTCCATGTATTAATGTTAATCAAACACAGACATTAATTGAAATGTTACTTTCCGTCAAAGCTAATATGAATCAGATGGTGACCACATATACTTGGAAGCACAGTTTCCACACATGCATGACCTATTGGATGCAATGTGATTGTAATGTGATGTTTATTACTTCTTCAAATCCTGTAGGTAAATTCAAAGCTCAATCTAAATTTTACACTTGTTTATTGTTTTGTGTGTAAGTGCTCAACCAGGCTGCCAGTGATGTGAGATACAACATTATTTTAGATTTTGCATCTTCATTTGAGCATTTTTAGTGTATGAGAAATGGCCTAGTTATAGATAAAGGGGGAGATAGCATTACTGCAAAGTGGTGCTGTATAGGCCAAGTTTAAGTCCTTGTGATCGGACAGCACTACAGATCACAAGTTTCCTAATTCAAACATTGCCAAGGGTTTTTTTTTCAAAAGGGATTCAAAACTGTGCTTCTCTCTCCACCGATGCTGCTGAGTTTCTCCAGGATTTTCTGTGTTTGTTTCAGATTTCCAGCAACTGCATTATTTTGCTTTTATCCCCTGAACATTAGTTTGGATTACTAGTCCAGTGATATTATCACTACACCACTATTTTCCCAAAGATTGCAATCTACAGCAATGTCTGGCATGGATAATCAATGTAGTTCACATGTTGCATAAGTGAGTTTCCCACCCACTGTATCTTGGCCCAACTTTGTACAGATTTGCTTCTTCATTTCTTGGGTCAAATGTAGCCTAATAGATTCATTGTTTTCTCAAGTATTAGCAATTAATTTCTTCCTTCAATGTTCCTATCATCCTTTTGGAAAACATTCTTGCACAGTGGTTAGCACTACTGCCTCACAGCGCCAGAGACCCGGGTTCAATTCCCGACTCAGGTGACTGACTGTGTGGAGTTTGCACATTCTCCCTGTGTATGCGTGGGTTTCCTCCGGGTGCTCCAGTTTCCTCCCACAGTCCAAAGATGTGTGGGTCAGGTGAATTGGCCATGCTAAATTGCCCGTAGTGTTAGGTTAAAGGGTTAAATGTAGGGGTATGAGTGGGTTGCGCTTCAGCGGGTCGGTGTGGACTTGTTGGGCCGAAGGGCCTGTTTCCACACTGTAAGTAATCTAAGCAATCTAAGCAATCTAAGCTGCCTCCGTCATTATTAACTTTCTGAAGATGTTTATCAATCATGTCTCAAGAGCTGACACAAAGCCATTTCCATTACAGATAATTCATCCATAACACGATCTTGCGCAACCCCGCATTATAGAAAAATCGTGCTTTAGAAACAATGCTTAAATTGTTGGTGATGTAATCACATTACAGCCAACACGTGTTAAAAGTTCGCAATTTAGAAACAGTGTCCCCAATTCGTCAATCATATTACAGCAAATTCGCATTAACGAAACGCATGTTATAGTATTATCTCCAAGCTTTTCTGAGATGTGTTTTGCTATTCAGTGTGGTTAGGGATTCCTTCATTGTCATTAGGCTTAGATTGTACTCTAAAAATAGGCAGCTAACCTCTTAAGGATTCTCAGCTAAATGACCAGATGAGCATTTCCTTATATCACTATAAAAGAGGTCAGTAGTTTCTACTGATGAGCTATGTTTTCACCAACTCAGAGCAGCAGATTAAATATAAAATAATATAATTGTAATTTATGCAATAATTGATTTTCAGAAAAAAACTGCCATTTTAGGTGAGGTATTTATTTTCTGCTACAATTATTTGTATATAAACAGACCTATGGAAACTGTCCCAATGACAAACATGATCGACAAAAAGGGTAAACGCAGCTGGTGTTCCCAGCAGAACTATATTTCCTGTTACTTTCAGTAACTGCTCTCGAGATGCACATTTCAGAGGCCTTCTCAAAATAGCATTAAAAGACATAAGCAAATATTTGAAGTTCTATTAAAATGTTCCTGCAATGATCTTCCAACAGTAAAGACACAAAATAAATTATAATGCGGGTCCACATCTAAAATGTTCCACATTTTCTTCATGATAAACTTGGTAACTTTAAAAACATAATAGATTTTATAGCCTCTTTAGGGAGCAGCTTTGTGGTCTAGGGATGGCAACTGTTTTTCTCAGAAGAAAGTGAAGGATAGTCGGAGTTCTGTGGTAATCTAACAAGGAGATCCCCAATCCAAGATACTGAAAGAAGAGGGTTGAAGATGCAGATTTTCATTAAATAGCAGTCCAGAAAGGCATGACTTATTTTTGAATGATTATCTTTTCTGAATTTAAAAGGTTGGGTCCCAGAATTAGAATTAAAATTAGAATTAGATTTCATTGTCACATGTACTAAAGTGTAGGAATTCATGAATACAATGAAAGGTATGCAAAGTCGCCATTCTCCTGCACCATCTTGGTCACAAAAGCAGAATAAAAATAAGCAACAGAAAATTTTTTAAAAAGAGCCAAAACCTAAGAAAACTTTCAGATCTTAAAATCTAAAGTCTTTCCTCCGTAAAGGTGTCTGGAACACTCAGACATCGATGCAGGCAACTGGGTCGAGCCATGACCTGGAGTCTGAATCAGCCTGAGAGTTTCTCATTGATCACCGGGAGGAGCATTGAAATCTAAAACCAAATTTAAAGATGAAATTTGTCAGCTTCCTAGAAATTCTTCAGTGAATTATCTTTACTGTTTTCACTGATGTGCTCATGTTGATTTGGTCTATTAAGTCATTTAACAGTCATTGGATTATTTAAAGCAAAATGTTATACTGCTGCTCATGGAAATTAATAATGCATATATTGACCAGGATGTAGAAAATTAAAGGAATTATTAGAAAATTACTGGAATATTGAGACCACTGTACACACAACATTAAGTTATACCATACTGATACCCTTATACATAAAGGAATAATACTCATCCTTGTCAGAAAAACAGAATGGAAATTAGGAATTATTCAATTTTTATGAATAACGACAGGAAAGTGGAACAATTTACATGAGCAAAAGTAATATTTCCAGTTAAGTCGGAACAAGATGATTATGGAATGAAGTTGCCTAACAGCTGTCTCAGATCTAACTGGTGGAAAGGATGGACTCCAAGTTTGCTCCCCATTTCCCCATTCTAACCAATCTGTCTGTGTTTTTGCAAGATCTTTAATAAACTAAAGTAATATTAAGATTAGAGTGCTGCTGGAAAAGCACAGCAAGTCAGGCAGCATCCAAGGAGCAGGAAAATCAACGTTTCGGGCAAAAGCCCTTCATCAGGAATAAAGGGCTCAGTCCTGATGAAGGGCTTTTGCCTGAAACATTGATTTTCCCGCTCCTCAGATGCTGCCTGACCAGCTGTGCTTTTCCAGCACTACTCCAATGCCCACTTACTTCTCCAGGGCTGTTTCCCCACGCTGCTCCGGGGCTGTTTCCCCACACCCTGCTCCAGGGCTGCATCCCCTCACACTGCTCTAGGGCTGTTTCCCCACACACTGCTCCAGGGCTGTTTCCCCACACACTGCTCAGGGGCTGCTTCCCATAAACTGCTCCAGGGCTGTTTCCCCACACACTGCTCCAGGGCTGTTTCCCCACACACTGCTCCAGAGCTGCTTCCCCTCACACTGCTCCAGGGCTGTTTCCCCACACACTGCTCTAGGGCTGTTTCCCCACACACTGCTCCGGGGCTGCATCCCCTCACACTGCTCCGGGGCTGCTTCCTCACACACTGCTCTGGGACTGCTTCCTCAAACACTGCTCCAGGGCTGCTTCCCCACACACTGCTCCGGGGCTGTTTCCCCACACACTGCTCCGGGGCTGTTTCACCACACACTGCTCCAAGGCTGTTTCCCCACACACTGCTCCAAGGCTGTTTCCCCACACACTGCTCCAGAGCTGCTTCCCCTCACACTGCTCTAGGGCTGTTTCCCCACACACTGCTCCGGGGCTGCATCGCCTCACACTGCTCCGGGGCTGTTTCCCCACACACTGCTCCGGGGCTGCTTCCCCACACACTGCTCCAAGGCTGCTTCCTCACACACTGCTCTGGGACTGCTTCCCCACACACTGCTCTGGGACTGCTTCCCCCACACTGCTCCTGGGACTGCTTCCCCACACACTGCTCTGGGACTGCTTCCCCACACACTGCTCTGGGACTGCTTCCCCACACACTGCTCTGGGACTGCTTCCCCACACACTGCTCTGGGACTGCTTCCCCACACACTGCTCTGGGACTGCTTCCCCACACACTGCTCTGGGACTGCTTCCCCACACACTGCTCTGGGACTGCTTCCCCACACACTGCTCTGGGACTGCTTCCCCACACACTGCTCTGGGACTGCTTCCCCACACACTGCTCTGGGACTGCTTCCCCACACACTGCTCTGGGACTGCTTCCCCACACACTGCTCTGGGACTGCTTCCCCACACACTGCTCTGGGACTGCTTCCCCACACACTGCTCTGGGACTGCTTCCCCACACACTGCTCTGGGACTGCTTCCCCACACACTGCTCTGGGACTGCTTCCCCACACACTGCTCTGGGACTGCTTCCCCACACACTGCTCTGGGACTGCTTCCCCACACCCAGCTCCGGGGCTGCTTCCCCACACACTGCTCCGGGGCTGCTTCCCCACACCCAGCTCTGGGGTTGCTTCCCCACATACTGCTCCGGGGCTGCTTCCCCACACCCAGCTCTGGGGTTGCTTCCCCACACACTGCTCCGGGGCTGCTTCCCCACACTCAGCTCTGGGGCTGCTTCCCCACACACTGCTCCGGGGCTGCTTCCCCACACCCAGCTCTGGGGTTGCTTCCCCACATACTGCTCCGGGGCTGCTTCCCCACACCCAGCTCTCGGGCTGCCTCCCATAAACTGCTTCAGGGCTGCTTCCCCACACACTGCTCCGGGACTGCTTCCCCACACACTGCTCCAGGACTGCTTCCCCACACACTGCTCCAGGGCTGCTTCCTCACACACTGCTCCGTGGCTGTTTCCTCACACACTGCTGTGGGGCTGCTTCCCCACACACTGCTCCAGGGCTGCTTCCTCACATGCTGCTCTGCTGCCTCGCTGCCCACAGGGTATTCCGGGTCTCCAGCCCACACACTGCTCCGAGACTCTCAGCTTGTACCTGCCAGTGGTCCAGGATTCACCGCTGGGGCTAAGGGGTGAGAAAACAAAAAGGAAAGAAAAAGAACAGGCTCAGCAGAGGAGCTCCGGCAGGAGGGTTTTACTCTGCCGCCATCTTACCTGGTCATATCCACATGGAAAACTGCCTGGCTATTGCTAATCTACATAATTATCAGTCTTCTTAGTTTGTACGACATCACATTGAATATACATGAATACTGACTTACATTTAAATACAACAAGAGTGACTACTGCATATAAATGTGTCATCACGGTCACCTTGTGTAATCTCATCATTTAGCTGTATATTTGAAACATTTTCTCATCTATAGTAGGAAAAGTGTGGGGAATTTCAGTCTTGCATAGAATGTAAGCATATTTTGAATCAATAATTTTACTTTTAAAGGGCTATTTGATACTGACTGGTATAAAATAGGCAAATTATGTGCAAAAACGCCAAACAGAGCAGCTCATTTTCCATATAGACGTCAGGATTGATTTTTACCTGTTTCGAAAATGATAATGCAATGTAAATTTAAATTTAAATGTAAATTTAAATGATAATGCAATGAGTAAAGCAACTTGGAATTCATTGGCTTGAGTGCCAATGATGAAAGAACAGTGAAACTCATTGATTTTGTCTGAAACTACATTTCAAATGAGCTGTGGGACATCTGATATTCCACTATGCAATCAAAAACTCATTGGTGTTAATTAATTGAAGCAGAAGTGATCGATGGTGGAGATGCAGATAAGATGTTTTGCCCGGTTGGTAAATCTAGAACCATGGAACATAATAATAAGGGGATGCCATTTAGGACTGAGTCAAGGAGATTTGATTTTATTGAGAAGGTGGTGAATCTTTGGAATTCTCTACCCCGAATGGCTGTAGAAGCTCAGTCTTTAAATATGTTAAGAGTAGAAGTTGATAAAGTGTGATTGTCAATTCCATCGAGGGTTTTGTCAATAGTGTGGATTAAAGGCATTGACGTGTTTGATCAACGATAATCAAACTAAATTAGAGAACACCCTCAATGGGATGAATGTCCTACTCCTCTTCCTATAATCATTGATTTAATATGCACCCCATGTGGAAAGCATCCAAAACTTATACAGTCATTTCTTTCCATAAATTTATATTTTGTAGCACTGTCATGTTTTTCATGTAACTACACCAAAATCACAGTGTAGGAAGCAGTGAAGGTGAGACTCCTTGATGCAGAATAACATTTTTTTTTACTATTCTGCTTCAAGTTCTTACATAGGGTACTACAATATTTTATAAAAAGAATCCTCATACTGTTTATAGAAACATGAGAAATACTGTAATGTAGCATTGGGATACATATTAAAAAAAGACCCCCAAATACTTGATGGGGGAATTCTATGCAATATGAAATGGATCTTTTTTTTATTAGCATAAACTGTTCACCTTTATAATTATTTATCAAGTGCAATTCTTGAATCTGTCTATCTTGAAGTCTATCCTGTATTTTATAACCTGTAACAAAGATTGAAAATGTGGCATAGAATAATGACTAAAAATGGAGATTATGATTCTGAACACTGTGAAGGGTCTGTGTCAAACGTGAGCTTTTTGAAACATTTTGTTAAGGGCATAAAGGTCACTAACCTTACATTCTTAGCTCCCTTTTCTACCTCATTCCAAGTGCCAAGGATTAAGGCAATTCCACTTTAGAATGAGTGAATAGAAAAGTTCTTGTTCGATAAGTAGCCTGGAGTAACATGGCTTAAGTTATTTATTTTTAAATCTTAAATTGTTGCGAGAGTGACACTTTTATGGGCTACTTTGGAACTTGGTCAGCCATGCTTTACCTTCATTTGCCTTCTGCTCCACAAGATTGATAACTTACACAGAGAACATCTTGATTTGTCAGAACAATTATCAGAGTCTTTTAAGAATGAACCCTTCTTATGTTTTCATATGGTTCATCAACATCTGACAAAATGAGGGTTTTCATGCTAATATCTTTTACATGCTCATGACTCTTATGATTTTAAACTTCCCGAAATACCTTTACTACACATTTCTGAAAAATGTTTTGAATCTTTAATGCGCAAATCATGCCATATTTTAAACTTTTCCAATATATTAAATAAAATTGCCATAGTGAAACATCTTAACTCCTAAGAGAGGTTATTTCTCTCAGCAGCAAAAATTAAACAATGCTATTGAAGGTATTTTATAGATATATTTCACATCTTATAGTCTAAACTGTATTTAGTCTATGTTTCATTCATTCTAAATACAAGTCAAACCTAAAATCTGTCCTTTGATTGGACAGGGAGATGGCAATTAACATTAAAATACCAACCAGAGCTGCAGGCCACACAAAGCAGAATAGACTGATGAGACGGGTGGTCAGGGATGGAATCCAAACATTTTTCTGCCCCTGTAGACTACACTCAATTTAAGTGAGGTACTACTTAGCCAGATATCATCACGGGAATGTGGATGAGTCTGAGAAACTATGTTATTTAACAACTCTGTGTACAGTGTGGTGCACCTGTTGGACCTTATTTCAAGTGCATGCATAAAATTAAATATATGTTGATTACTTTGTCAACGATATAATTTTTTGAAATGTTCTGAAGGTATCATCAATAGCTGTAATACACTAATGTCTGCATTCTATCAGCAAATGTGGAACTCAGCGTACAGGCCAAAATTTTATTCAATCAACTTATCTGCATGTTAATAAGTTATTACTTAAATTAACCTCCTAAGGGAAGAATAATGGAATGAAATATTGCTGCATTGTCTCATGTAGTGGTAGAAAATAAGCCAGAAAAGCATTTTAAGTAACACTTTATCACATGGCTCTAAAATGTCACAAAACACTTCAGGTGGAATGAGTTATATTGTGCACTTACAGTAGTTTCTGTATCAGCCATTTTGCCCACTGAAAGGTTCCATAAATAACTGTGAACAGGAAAACAGAAACTAGATCTAAAATGTCATCTGAAGAATGCAGGCAACAATGCAGTGCTTGCTCAGTAGCACACTAAGAGCAAGGAGTTGGCCTTGAAATTAAACCTTTCATGCTCTAAAGCAAATCTGAGTCAAACTGAAACTTGGAGCAATAAACATTGCTTTCAAGCAGAAGGCTAACAGGTATTGCTCAGTCTATTCCTCTTGAATTGCACATTAAAAGTAGATACATCTTAGGGCCAGATGAAATGTATCCAGATTGTTGAGTGAAGGAAGACAGGCAGGAGTGCTTGCAATAATTTTCAAGTCCTCTGTGGCCACAGAAGAGTTGATGGCAAACTCAAGGACAGCCAATGTGGCATTGTTCTTCAAAAAGGAAACAAGGAATAAACCAGGAAACTATCGGCCAGTCAGTTTAACCTCGGTGGTAGGGAAACTACTGGAAGTAATTCTGAGCATCAGAGTTAATCTGTGATTGGAGAGGCAGGAATTAATCAAGAACAGTCAGTATAGTTTTATTAAGCAGAGGTGATAATATCTGACCAAATTGATTAAATTTTTCAGAGATAACCTGGTGTGTAGATTCATTTGATGTAGTCTACTTGGACTTCCGCAAGCTTTTGAATAGGTCATGCATGGGAGATTGACAGAAAAGGTAAGGACCTATGGGATCCAAGGGAAATTGGTAATTTGGATCCACAGTTGGCTGAGTGACAGGAAACAGAAGTTGATGGTTGAGGTTTTTTTTTCCCCAATTGAAATCGGTGTCCCACAGGAGTCAGTGATGTTTGTGGTTTATATACATGTTTAGACTTGAGGGTCGGATAAGTTCACATCTGATACAAAAATTGGTAGGTGGTAAATAGTGAGGAGGATAGCCTCAGACTACATGAGAATTCCTGAAGAAGTGCTTATGCCCGAAACGTCGATTCTCCTGTTCCCTGGATGCTGCCTGACCTGCTGCGCTTTTCCAGCAACACATTTCCAGCTATATACAGGCTAGTCAGATGAACTGATCCATGGCAAATGGAATTCAGACCAGGTAAATTCAGGTGATACACTTCGGCAAGACAGACAAAGCAATGAATGGTAGGACCCTGGGAAGCACCAAGGATCCGATGGACTTGGTGAGCATGTACACCAGTCCCTTAAGGTATCAGGACAGGTGGATAAGGTGATTAAGAAGTCATATGGTGGTTTACTTGCCTTTATTAGTCGAGGCAAAGAGTTTAAAAACAGGGAAACTTTGCTGGATCTGCATAAAACGTTGGTTAGGCCCTGATGGACTATTGTGTGCAGTTCTGGAATCTACATTATATGAGGTATTTCATAGCACTGAGAGGGTGCAAAGGAGATTGACCAGGGTACTGTTCAGGCTGAACAGTTTCAGTTATGAAGAGGGTTAGGACAGAGTAGGATTTTTTCTTTAGAGCAGAGGAGATCGAGAGGGGACATCATTGAGATGTAAAAAATTATAAGGGGCATAAACTGGCTAGACAGGAAGAAACCTTTCACCTTGATGGAGATATCAATGACCGGGGGCATTGATTTAAGGTAAGGGGCAGAAGGTTTACAGAAGATGTGAGATAAACTTTTTCAGCCAGAGAGGGGTGAGAATCTGGAACTCACTAATTTATGGAGAGGGAAAGATGAACTTTTGAAGGTGGTTCAGTTTTAGTCATATCAATTTAATATTAATTTATTCAGTATTTTACCATATGTGCAATTTATTCAATAATTTACTTTGTAATCCAAGACGGTGCCAGAATGTGGTGACATTACACACTTTTCACTGTACCTGGGCACAATATTAAATAAATAGAAATAGAATGGTATGAGTGGTTATTTTTGGCTGGCACAGAAGCAATGAGCTAAAGGGTCTTTCTTGGTGCTGTAGATCTCTATGGCTGTATGACATAACATCCCTACAGTATGAGAAGAAGCCATTTGGCCCATTGAGTCTGCACCAACCCTCTGAAGACCATCCTACCTCGACCCAACACCCCAACTCTATCCTCATAACCCTGCATTTACCATGGCTAATCCACCTAGCTTGCATATCACTGGATTCTGCAGGGAAATTTATTGTAAGTAATCTGTCTCAGCTATACATCTTTGGACTGTGGGAGGAAACCAGAGTGCCCAATGGAAGCTCATGCAGACACGGGGAGAACACGCAGACCATCCTCCAAGTCTGGAATAAAAGCCAGGTCCCTGACGCTGTGAGGCAGCAGTGCTAACCACGGAGGCACCTTGCTGCACTACTGCGCTGCCCTTTCTGCTATTGAAACATTAACAGATCTTAGTGGATGGAAGCTGAGGGAAGCTCATTTTGAAGTATCCCATCCTCCCAGCTGCAGCAGCATAACTTGATGGACAAATATGTAAAAACCTTTCTCATTTCCTCAATTATATGGAAAAGTGCCAAAGTTACCTACTTGGATCATGTTTATTAAAATCTTTTTGGTTCGAATGGAGTAGTGGGAGGTTCCTAAAAATGAAACTGAAAGCTATTCAGAAAGATTAATGTTCAAAAAAAAGCTTTCAGATATTTGAGATACAAAGGAAAATATATTTGGCAGGTAATGGTGACTTTGTATGCTTGTGTTTGAAGGTGAAGTACAGTAAATTGACGAAGGACAAATATCTGGATTGATGTAGTTCAGACATTCCAACATTTAAACTAAAAGTGTCATTCATAATGATCAAATGCAATGCTAACATTGCTTGAAGATTTGTTGAGAAATTGCGTCCAATTGATTATTGAAAAATTCTATGTCCAGTATTCCTAATTACCAATCTGGGCATGGTTATAATCCCTTGGCAGGAATTTTGTTTGGCTTTTGATCCTTTTACCAGTTTTCAATGGGTATATTTTCCATTCTGCTACACTGGCAGCAAAATTTCTTTTTATGACATTTATTGACTGGGTGTCAGGAAGCAGCCAAGATATCTTGTGTCTACAGTCTTTGTATTGCGCTGATTTTAACTTTGATCTCTGAACTGTGAGGCACCAAGAGGAACGCAGTCAAATTCCCAACCTTCTTTTCTTTTTCTGTCTTTTCAACATTTTTTTGTGCATGACAGTGTTAGTGGGGATAGCACTTACCTTTAACTTGTAGAAACAGCATTAGTTGAATCTGGAGCTGAGATCGCTGATCTCCAACCACCACAACCATTTTCCGTTTGCCAGATATGATTTTAGGCAATTATACATTTACTTTCTTCATCCTGCAACTGTTGTAGCCTCATCAACTTTACAGGCATTTAAATGGTCATTGAATAGGCATATGGACAAGAATGGAATAGTGTAGGTTAGATGGGCTTCAGATTGGTGTCACAGGTCGGTACAACATTGAAGGCCAAAGGGCTTGTACTGCTCTGTAATGTTCTATGTTCTATGTTCTATCCACGTGATGAATATAAAATGTAAATAATTGTGGTCCCAGCACTAATTCCTGTAACACTCTACTAGACATTCTGAAAATGTCCCAGTTATCCCAATTCTGTGTCCTCTATTATTTAGCTAGTCATCTAACCATGCTAATATACTACCTCCAACATCATGGACTCTTATTAAGCAGCCTAACCTGAGATGCCATATGGAATTCCAAATGCATTGCCACCACTGTTTCCCCTTTATTTATCCTTCTTGTTACTTCTTCAAAAAATTCTAGTAGGTTTCTCAGATATATCTCCAACTCACTTATAACATAGTTCAGTATTTTAATATTGCACTTTGGTGCTCACTGATGACATTATAATGCTGCTGCCAGGCTACCTTTAATGCAAATACGAAGACAGGCAGCCTGCCATTTCTGCCAGCAAGGAAATGTCATGGAAGTGGGCATGATGTTGTATGGCACCATGCTATTTCAATGTCACACCAACTCCAAGTGGCAGCAGCTAATGTATCAAACTCACTGAATCTGCTTCAACAAAACAGCTTTCTCTCAAAATCTAAGGGGTTTAGTTCTTATTCAAGTCAAGGGGAAATGTTGTCAGTAAGTGATCCTGCCACAATTAGTCAAGAGCCTCATCTGATCTCAGTCCAAGAGCTTGGACACAATCAGTAAGTCACTTGAACATTCCTGGTAAAAACAATGATTGCAGATGCTGGAAACCAGATCCTGGATTAGAGTGGTGCTGGAAAAGCACAGCAGTTCAGGCAGCATCTGAGGAGCAGGAAAATCGAAATTTCGGGCAAAAGCCCTTCATCAGGAATACAGATGAAGGGCTTTTGCCCGCAATGTCGATTTTCCTGCTCCTCGGATGCTGCCTGAACTGCTGTGCTTTTCCAGCACCACTCTAATCCAGAACTTGAACATTCATGTTCAGGATTCTGTACGTCCATAAGACATAGAAGCAGAGTATCAATATGGTCAGTGGGCCATGGTCAGTTCTTCAGGTTCAGTACCACCAGTGCAGGAATTGGTACTAATCCAGTTGGGCTGGCTGCACAGAGATCATAGAAATGTGGAAAAAAAGGAGCAAGAGTAGACCATTCAGCCCTTTAAGCTGCTGTGTCATTCAATACGATCAGGCTGATGATCCAATTCCATATCTTCTTCCTGCCTTTTTTACCATATTCTTTGTTCACTTTAGTGGTAGGAACTATATCTTCTTCTTAAAAATTCAATGTTTTGGCCCACTTAACCATTTTTAATGGAGAAAATTCCACAAGCTTATCACTCCCTGGGTGAAGAAATTCCTCTTCATCTCAGTCCTAAATAGCCGATTCCTTATCCTTGGAAATTGACCCTAGCTCTAGATCCCCAAATGTACCCTTCTTGTACATTGTTATAGGGCAGACCAAACCCTCCCCCACATATATTAAGAAGATAGCCTCGACCCCAACTTTTTCTTATTTATAAAGGCAGATGTAAAGCATTGTGTTCTGGATACAATTCAATAGGTCAAACCACCAGGCTTGAAGCAAAACACTCTGGTTAAAATACAAACAAAAGAAAGAAGAATTAAGATAACTTAATTCAATTGGAAAACTTAACCAAATAATAGATTATTGAGTTTTGAGAAGATTTGTAGCTCAGGTTGAGGTTATCGATGTACGTTTGCTCGCTGAACTGGAAAGTTTGTTTTCAGACGTTTCGTCACCATGGTGGGTAACATCATCAGTGAGCCTCCGGTGAAGCACTGGTATTATGGCCCACTTTCTATTTATGTTTCCTTAAGAAACCTAAATACATAAATAGCATGGTGACAAAACGTCTGAAAACAAACCTTCTATCTCAGCGAGCAAACATACATCCATAATAGATTATTTATGCACTAAACATCAACTATTCCAATGGAATAACATCCCTTAAACACACCCTTGACAAAGGCAAATTCAGTAAAACATGTAATTCTTCAGTCCAGGAAGAAAGAAGATCAAGAAAAACCTCTGAGAAAGAGAGAGATATCAAGCATTTTGCTATAGTGGGGAGAGATGTATAGCAGCTTCCAAATCCTAATAGCTACGGAAAGTTAAACTAAAATCCTGGATCTGTGGGAGCTTGACCCCACCCCTTCATGCTGCTTCTATTGTTTCAACTTTAAAACAAAAGCCATGGCTTCACAAGTTGTTTATTTAGTTGGCTTAACAAATCACTCAGCACCTCTGTCTCAACCTCTCTTCCTTAAAAAATACCACGACAATATATACCTCCTAAATTCATATTATCATCGCAAGATACCTTTTTTTTGGTTTCTATGAAATCCCTCGTCATTCTTCTAAACCCACATGAATATAGTCCTAATTAATCCTGTCTCTCTTCATACGTCAGTCCGGCCATGCCAGGAGTCTTCCTTGGGATTTACACTTACCACTGTGTGTAACAGTGAAACACCATCAATAAACCAGCATTGCATCCCCCCATTGCCATAACATCCTTCCTCAGACAAGGAGAAAAAATATTTCACACAATACTAGGTGCTCACCAAGAGTCTGGACAATTGCAGCAAAGCAGCTACTCCTGTGCTTGAATCCTCAATCAGATGCCTGGTTAGTCATCAGTTGGGACTGTCATTCTTAATTGGTCAGAGAAGTGGGCTGTTAGAGATTTTATTCACTGAAAGTCAAGAGGAGGTTGCCAGGGGACACGGCTATGGCAGGGAGGCTGGATAAGTCAAGTATGAGGATTGGAGGTAGTACACTGGTTATAGCACACAATAATTCTGAAGTGGAGCAACTCAACATATAAAGATAAGAGTCAAAAGAGCATTGTAAAGTACAGAGAATCATATTGGCTCACCACCACCCTGGCATCTACTTGGGGACAATGCTTCATAATAATTGGCATAACTAAGATGTGGGCCTGGAGCTCAGAGATTAATATGGGCAGTTGACAATTTAAACAAAAGAGCTGGCTGGATACACATGGAAGTTCAAACCTGGTGGCCTTGACAGGGAATGCAGGGAAGAAAGGAACATGAAATGAAGAAAGGAACATTTGGACCAGGGGTTAGGGAGGGGAGGTCTATATTACTGAAATTGAGAAGCTAAGCCCTTGACTCATTTGGTGAAGCATTGCCTATGATGACTTCCACCATCACCTGAATCGCAAATACAAAATGTAAATGAAAAATGGTTGCCACCATCCAGAGTGGAGCCTACTTCATCACTGGCCTTCCAATCACCAGCTAGCTTGTAGCCCACAAGTAAATGGTAATATTCAACTTCAAAACAAAAAGGAAATGTGCAATCCCAGCCTTCTGATGGTAAGTGTAAAGCACAAGGATGATCCTGCAGTGACCATTTGCATTAAGGGAGTCCAAATTTAAAATACAAGACTTAAAGACATCAGTACTGGACAGTGGACAGTAGACTATCCAGTAAAAAGGTGGACAAATAGCCATTCTAACTGTAGCCTCTAAATAAGAATTATGTAAATGGGAAAGGAAAATGTATGATTACGAGGAAAGAGTGGGGGAGTGGGACTTATTGTGTTAAGTTTTTTTGTGTCTGAACACAGGGCGCTATTTGTGAACAATCTGAGACCCTTTAGGGGGCAATTGCATTAATCAGGCTCTTTGGTATTATGAAATATAAATCGTGTTTGCCTAATTTGCTAGTGTACTTCATAGATGTAACAAGCAAAGTGGAAAATGGGGGCCTGGTAAATGTAATACATCTGGATTTCCAGAAGGCATTTGAGAAGGTGCTGCACAAAAGGTTAATACACAAGGTAAGATCCTATGTGGTCAAGGATAATATATAAGTGTGGATAGAGAATTGGCTAATCAACAGAAAGCAGAGAGTCAGGAGTAGTGGGTCTCTTTTGTGGTTGCCAAATTGTAACTAGTGGATGTCATAGCATTCAGACCTTGTGCACCAACTATTTACAGTCTACAGTAATGACCAGGATGCAGGGACAGAATTTACCTATAGCCAAATTTTCAGATGACACTCAAATAGTTTGGAACGTAAGTGGCAATGAAGAAATAAGGAATGCACAAATAGGCCAAAACGTGGCAGATGAAGTTTAACATGGAAGTGTGAATTTTTCTATTTTGGTTGTAAGAATAAAAAGGCAACTTATAATCTGAATGGAGTGAAATTTCAAAATGCATTGGTGCAGAGGGATCTGGATATCCTTGAGCATGAATCACAGGAAGTTAGTATGCAGGTAAAAAGGGTGGAAAATGGAATTTTGGTGATAATTGTTAAAGGAATAGCATATAAAAGTAGGAAAGCATTGTTGCAATTGTGCAAGGCATTGATGAGACTGTGTCTGGAGTTGTTGTGTAGTCTTGGTTCCCTAATTTGTGGAAGGATGCAATTATCCTCCAGTTGTATTGGAGGTAGTTCTGAATGGGTACATTGTATTAATTCCAGACATGATAGGTGTGTCTTATGAAGACAGACTAAATAGTTTAGGCCTATACAGTTTAGGCCTGGGGACACTAGATTAATTCCAGAGATGATAGGTTTGTCTAATAAGGAGAAATTTAGCAGTTAAGGCCTATGCCTACTAGAGTTAAAACAGATGAGAGGAGATCTAATTGAGGTACGCAGGATGCTAAAGGAGATTGACAAAAGAGATGTAAAGTGAATACTTCTCCAGTAGGGTAATCTAGGATGCGAGGTAAACTAAACAAAAGAACCGCAGATACTGGGGATCAGAAACTCAGAATGAAACTGGACACTCAGCAGATCTGCCATAATCTGTGGGAAGAAAGCAGAGTTAAAGTTTTGATTCTGGATTAGTGGTGCTGGAAGAGCACAGCAGTTCAGGCAACATCCGAGGAGCAGTAAACAGTTTTGAGTCCAATAGCTCTTCAGCTGAACATGTTCAATAGAATGAGGCATCATAGTTTTGGGCCTGGGGCAGCAGACTTAAAACAGAGGTGAAGACGAATTACTTCTCAAAAGATCATGAACCTTTAAATTCACTTGCCCAGAGTCCGGTGGACATTGGGATACTGAACAAATTTAAGGAGGAGATAGATGTTTTTAATTGGTAATGGGTTACAGGGTTATCGGTGAATAGGCAAGAAAGTGAAGTTGAAGCTGAGGTGAGATCATTCTTAATTACGTTAAATGGCAGAGCAGGTCCGAGTGGCTGAATTGGCTATTCTTACTCGTGATTCTTGTGTTCTTGTGCTGTTATGAATCTAAAGTTGTATAAAGGTTTAACTTGTTTTCTGTTGCATTTCAAAAATATCTCAGTTATTCTCATTTTTAGATAATTTTGAAGGAGAGACTAAGCAGCATGACATTTTCTCCAAATGAATCTAGTGGTATGCCTGACAGAAATTGGTGATTTTGGCATATTATTGATGTTTGCATTTTAGAGATTATAAATTATGGATACATAAATATGTTGACTCTCCCAATTCCTGCAACATCAGTTTTGTGCTCCCCTCTCATTTCTTACATGTATGCCATGTATCCTTAATCCTAGTTGTTTATTCTCATGTCAAGCTTTATGAGTATTTCCAAGAAATCCTGTTGTACATTTGCATTTAATGAACTCATGATCTACACTGTGTTGTATCAAGCAAACTATAGTAGTCGTGAGAAAGATAAACATGTCACTTTGCATGACCGAATGAAATTTGTAATATTTGCACTCTGTTGCTAATTATAGCAAAGATAAATAGTAGCCCACAAAGTGGCAATGATTCAAGCACAACAGAACAGCTTTTTACACTTTCCATATATGCAGGATTTCAGTGAGCAAGATTTAGAGAGATTCCATTTTAATTTTTGTCTCCAGCTGCAAACCACCAAGATAAGGTTGGCATGGTGGCTCAGTGGTTAGCACTGCTGCCTCACAGTGCCAGGGACCTGGGTTCAATTCCTGTCTCTGGTAACAGTCTGTGTGGAGTTTGCACATTCTCCCCGTGTCTGTGTGGGTTTCCTCTGGGTACTCTGGTTTCCTCCCGTAGTCCAAAGATGTGCAGGTTAGGTGAATTGGCCATGCTAAATTGCCCGTAGTGTTAGGTGTAGGGGAATGGGTCTGGGTGGGTTGCTCTTCGGAGGGTTGGTGTGGACTTGTTGGGCTGAAGGGCCTGTTTCCACACGAGGGAATTTAATCTAATAACCATGTCCCAAAATTTCAGGAAAACAGCTCTTATTCCAAACACAAAAATTAAATTTCACTATATAAACTTTACAACTTGAGGAACTATTGAAACCTGATAACTACCTTACTCAGTACATAATTTTTATTTAAGTATGCACATTGAAAAAAAAGCAAAAAACATTATTACAATTAGAGGAGCTAATTACTGCAGATCCTGGAATCTGTACTGAAAACAACAAATGCTGGAGGTCACAAAGGGTCAGGCAGCATTCACGGAGAGAGAGAGAGAGAGAAAACTAACATTTCGAGTCCAGATGACTTTTCATCAGAGCTGATGTGAAGTGTAGAGGGTGCAGTGTTTAGGCAATAGTGGGGGATGGGAGTGTAGTGCTGGGGAGAAAAGGATGCTGTGAAGAAAAGGATGTTGGGAGTTCAGATTAAGTGATCAGAATGTGAGAATGGTAGAACAATGGTATGTCTAACTGCCAGACTTGAAAGAGCCCCACTGGGGCTGGGGTAGGGGAAGGACATATCAAAGGATCTAACAGGTAAAACTAAAAGAAAGAGAAGAAATGAGAGTTGGTTCACAATTTGAAGGAGCCTCCTGCTCACATGCCCACATGTCTGTCCTCAGCATGCTGTGGTGCTTCAATGAATGACAGTGCAAATTGGAGGAACAACATCTCATCTTGAATTTTACAACCTTCTGGACTTAAAAAACATTGAGTTCAACATCTTCAAATTATGAACCAACTCCTATCCCTTCACTTGCTTTTCGCGTTACCTGTCACATTCTCTGTTACCATGTCCTTTGGCCCCTCCCCCAGCCCCAGAGGGGCTGCCTGGTCTTTCCAGACGTCAGACACACCATTGTTCCGCCATTCTCACAGTCCAATCACTTAATCTGAAATATCAACATTCTTTCTCCTCCAGCACTCCACCCCATCCCCCATAATTGCATAAATACTGCCCCCTCCACGTTTCACGTCAGCTCTGAAGAGTCATCTAGACTCCAAACATGAGTTTGCTCTCTCCCCATAGAAGCACAACAGGTCAGGCAGCATCCCAGGAGCAGGAAAATCAAGAAGGGCTGATGAATTCCTAATGAAGGGCTTTTGCCCGAAACGTCGATGTTCCTGCTCCTGGGATGCTGCCTGACTTGCTGTGCTTTTCCAGCACCACACTCTCGACTCTGATCTCCAGCATCTGCAGTCCTCGCTCTCTCCTCTTCCCATAGATGCTAACTGACCCGCCGCATCTCCATCATTTAATGTATTTTATTACAATTAGAATTGCATTTAGAGTTAAAGTTAATTCTTGCAACTTTTGAGCATGTAGTCAGCATTCATTATACATCTGGATATGGAGTCTTGTATTAAAAAGGCAGTATGTACGTTTCATTGGAGGAATATTTACTCAATTCTTGGCAAAGTCTGAAACATTCAGCTCTAAAAGCTCCGTTGTAACGTCACTGCCTTGTAACGTCAGCGATATTAACTTTCCTTCAGATCAGCAGAGTTTGGGGTTTTCGTTTTACATTTTGAAAACAAAACTGATATGTTTTGATGATTTGATTTAAAATATAAAATGTTGGTACAACTAAACAATAACCTATTGGAGGTTGGCCTCCCAGACTAGAAAAAGGGACAAGATGAATGATATTCGTGAGGTAAGAGCTCTGTTCAGTGAAATGAGTAACATTCTCATGATGCAACTCCAGTCAAACATGTTATAGAGCGAAGGGGGGGGGAAAAACGTTCAAACTGAAGGAATGTGGTGCTATTTTAAACAAGAGTAAACGTTGTGTTTCTATATAAATTCATCGATATTGTGAAAATATATTTTCCTAGAATAATGTCAGATTAGGACGTGATATTCTAAATTGAAATGACGTACACTTTATTTTGCCAGGAGGAAGTATGCGTCCTGTGTTAGAAGTGATGGAGTAGCTCCCCCGCTCCAGATGCAGAGAGGCACTGAGTGAGTGCATCTGTTGCTGGGGCGGGCAGGTTTGTGCTGCAGAGGAGCAGATTTCCCCCTCCCAGAAGCTCCTGTCATCGCGTCACCGCCAAACAGCCCATCTGGTCCGGGTGCTGGCTGGGAGGAGAGAGCACGGGGGGTCTTGCCAAGGGGGACACTCGCCAGCCTGCCCTGCCTCCCAGCGGGCAGCCAGTACGGCAAGCCCTCACAACCGGCAACCGGTTCACCATGCTGCCAGCCGTCAGCAGCTCGAGGTCGGTGCAGATCGGAGCCAGCCTTCACCCCACGCTGCACCGGCGTTTTTAGAGCCAGGGAGTGAGGGGCTGGGACGGTTTGGAAAGGGGGTGGTGGAAGGAGGAAATTCCAATGGAGCGTCTGCTGTTTTGGGAGCAAGCGCGTTAAATCCCCGGCAGAAAGGGATGGCCCATCGGAAATCAGCGAGGCACCAACTGAGGAGGTCTTTCAGCGAGCATCTGAAAGACTCCACCGCCAAAGCTTGGGATTTATTGTGGAAAAATGTCAGGGAGCGCCGGCTGGCAGGTCAGTTCCCCTCACTCCAGACTGCATTCCCGTGACAACTTTTTTAATTTTGAACATTGGAGGTAAGGGAGGGGACCGTGGGTATTTGACAGAACTTGCCGCGTCTTCCAAGTCCGTAGATAAATTAGTCCACCCTCTGGTCAGGTTCTGCGGCTGGAGGTTGCGAAATGGGTAACTTAAAGATGAAACTCTCATGTTCAGAAGTTCAATAGTCCTAGACATATAGAAGATAAGTTGTTGCAACATTCAATGTACATGTACTGGTGAACTCCCAAGCCTGTTACATTCCTGAAAACGCAAAAAGTTTAGCAAACGATACTTGGGAATAGCAATAGTGCATGGTCGGTCAGGGAAAGTTTGCTGATACCTTGGCTCTGCTGTCATGATTGACATCTCTTTTCCTAACTGTCAATTTGGGTTTGTATTGAAGGGTTGTTTGAGATACGGTTCCCTTCTAAGCTGGCTTCCAGCTGTGAATCAATACTCAGCGCTTGTGCATTTAGCAGCAATGTTAAGACAGCACTTTCTCAAAGATGGTCTGTAAACACAATTTCTCGGGGTTCAGGGCGTTGCCCCATCCCCATTCCTTTAGACTGTGACTTTGTTCTCAGGATTACTGTTTCAGAATTTAGCACAAAATTAAAGAACAATTAACAAGCAGCTAGACTATGAGACGGTGACTCAGCTGGTATCTCTTAGTGGAACTGCATAAGCATGCAGCATGCTGAGACCAGATGCTTATTTCAATATCATCTCACTACTGGCGTATACTCTAGGATGACATCCACTGCAAACCGGTAGGATTTAATAGCCAGCTGTTATCTGAGCTAGTGTAAACTGTGTTGTGAAGAATTTTAGAGCTGCTTTGGGCTGCTTGCCATCAGTGTCTAGTCATTTTACTGTAAAGACTTCACTGGGTCAAATTACACTGGATAACCTAAAAAGTGACTCTGGACCAGCAATTGTTTACTTATTTTAAGGGGAAATTCTTCATTTACAGTAAAAACTCACAGACCATGCAAATTCTCTGTAACTACAGTGTTTCCCAGAAATGTATTCAGCGAATTAATTAGAGCCTTTTTAAAAAGCTTGACATTTATTGATATATTTTGCGTTTATATAGCTTAATTGATTATATACTTTTTTTCATTTTGCTGTTGTCTTGGAAATCTTTGGTCAGAGAATGCATTGTATCACTTTTGTCCTTACTGTTGTATATTCCCAATCTTCCCCTGTGATTCAAAAAAGTATGTACAATAATGGCTGAGCCATAAAAAAAGCTTTGATCACTAAATTAACATAAATCAGTCAGGGGCAGGAGCAGTAAGGCAACTTCAAATTCATTAGTATTCTCATACCAGTCAGTGGAGATATAGTCATGCACAAACTCTGCTTTCCCTCAAATTTAAAAATCACACAACTCCAGGGTATAGTCCAACAGGTTTAATTGGAAGCACTAGCTTTCGGAGCGACGCCCCTTCATCAGGTGATAGTGGAGAGCTCAATCCTAACACAGAATTGATTGAGCCCTCCACTACCACCTGATGAAGGAGGAGCGCTCCGAAAGCTAGTGCTTCCAAGTAAACTTGTTGGACTATAACCTGGTGTTGTGTGATTTTTAACTTTGTACACCCCAGTCCAACACCAGCATCTCCAAATCATTCCCTCAAATTGAAGTGGTAAAAATTTGCATTTTTGACTTCCTAACCAATCAGCAATCTCCTCTCAAACAGGATAAAGGTTGGCTTTTGCCTCGATTTGGTTATCTTGCAAAGTGTTCTGAAGAGTGCAAGATGAAAAGCTTCAAAACGTATATCTTTTTCAACAATACTCAAATTCTGTTTGACAGAACTACAATTTGAATTTATATAGCACATTTAATGTAATAAAATATCTGAGGAGTGGTATCAATTAAAAAAAATAAAATGACCCTCATAAAGAGGAATTAGAACAGTTGACTAATAGCTTGGTGAAAGGGGTAGATATCAAGGATCATCATAAAGGAAGAGTAAGGTTTTGAGAAGCCAAGTGTTATTGAGAGGGAATTCCAAAGCTTGTTTACAATACTGAAGGAATGGTCACCAGTGGAGTGGCTATGCCTTGGAGTCAAGGAAATCAGGAGTGTCTAACAGGTGGAATTGGAGGAAAGCAGAGGTCTTGTAAAATGGGTCAATAGTTATATCAGATCACATGTAGCTAGAAGCTGGGGAAGAGAGGGTCTGATAAAGTCTTGTGTTATGGACCAGACTAAACTCAAAATAAGAAGATAGCCCAGAGCCCATCTTTTTCTTATTTTTAAAGACAAGTGTAAGGCATTGTGTTCCAGATACAATTCGATTGGTCAAACTACCAGGCTTGAAGCAAAACACAGTTTATTCTGACACTATAATTAAAATACAAACAAAAGAAAGAAGAATTGGAATGACTTTTAACTCTATTGGAAAATTTACAGAATAATAAATTATTCAGTTATGAAACAGCAACTATTTGTTCATTGTTGGAATATATACCCCTGGCAAAGCATATTCAGCAAAATAGGTTGTCTCACATGCAATTCTCGTAGCAGGAAGAGAGCCTAAGCTTCTAGCTATAACAGAGAGAGGAAAACAGCTTCCACACCCCAGCAAGAAAGTTTAACTGGATGTTAAACTAAAATCTTGGTTCTGTGGGAGCCTGACCCCACTCACTCATGCTTCTTTTAGCTGCTTTTAAAAAGTAGCTAGCTACAATGCTATGCACAAAGTAGACAGCTCATCTCCAAGTTTACAATGCTTGCTTTCAAAAGAAATATGACAGAACAAATCCTTCTTGTAATACTTGCCCCCAAAAAGAAAAAAAATCTGTATATAAAGATAGCTTCATTTTTAACACTACTGAAAATATATAGTTCCATGAAACCTAAGCATGCAAAGATTTAATTATACAGTTCACCTCAGACCATTCTTTTTTCCCGCCATCGAACATCTCCAACTTCATTCCTCTAAGTTGTGACAACATGTCAGCAATCACATTCTCTCATCTTCTTCTTGCAAAAGTGCAGCACTAACATCCACATCACTTGCATCAACAGCAATCTGGAATAGTTTTGTGTAGGTAAGTCCGACTAACACTGGGTCGGTGGTTAAGACAGCTTTCAGGTTATCAAATGCCTTCTGACACTCTTCTGTCCACTGATTTTTCTGCCCTTCTTCGACAGGCCAGTCAGTGGAGCAACCACATTGGTCAAATTTGGTACAAACTTCTGATAAAAAACACTCAGTCCCAGGAATTGCAGTACTTCCCTCTTCCTCGATGGCATGGAAAATTCCCCAATAACATTTGTTTGCATATCCCCTGGGACCATCTTTTCATGTCCAATAACATGATCCAGAAACATGACTTGGGCTTTTGCAAACTCACTCTCAGCCAGGTTTATCACCGAACCCACCTCCTGAAATTGATCGAACAATTTCAGTAGATGCTCCAAATTTTCCTTCTATGTGTGACTAAAAGTGACCAGATTGTCCATGTACTTCGCACACAATTGTGTAATCCCAAAATAACTTTATTGGATAATCTTTGAGATGTGGCTGGCGCATTTTTCATATCAAATGGCATGACTTTAAACTGATACAGTCCATTTGGTGTCATGAAAGCCAAAATGTCCTCCTTTCTTTTGGATAAACGTATCTGTTAGTATCCTCTCAGTAAGTCCAAGTTTGAAATATAAGTTGCTTGCCCCACCTTCTCAATACAGCTATCCAAATGTGAAATTGAATATAAATCAGATTTTGTAACTGCACAGACTTTGTGATAATCCACACATAATCATTGGGTACCATCCAGTTTTGGTACCATTACTATGGGTGAGCTCCATTTGCTACAGC
Organism: Chiloscyllium plagiosum; assembly: GCF_004010195.1. Lineage (NCBI taxonomy): Eukaryota > Metazoa > Chordata > Chondrichthyes > Orectolobiformes > Hemiscylliidae > Chiloscyllium > Chiloscyllium plagiosum. The sequence goes on along the minus strand of NC_057715.1, from coordinate 87,399,000 downwards.
TCACTTTAATTATGTCATCTCTGAGTATGTTTTCAATCTGTTTTTGAACATTGGCCAACTTTAGAGGATTATGTCTATAAGGATGTTGCTTAACTGGAACAGCATTTCCCGTATCTAAATCATGTGTAATTAAAGTAGTGCTTCCTAGATTATTCACACATTTCTCCCCATGCCATTGTAATAACTCTTTCAGATCATTTCAATTTTCTTTTGGAAGTTAACTCAATAATTTATCCCAATTTTTGAGGACTTCCTCACTGTCCAATTTAATTCGAGGAATGTCCAATTCAGAATCACTTGAACTTGGTTCTTCATTCTTTGTTGTAACCAGTAAATTTTCTCCTTTCACTTCCCTTCCCTATCAAAATACCTTTTGAGTATATTCACATAACACACTCTGTGAGATCTCTTTCTATCTGGTGTTTTTATCAAATAATTCACTTCACACAATTTCTTTTTGATTTGATAAGGCCTGCTAAGCCTTGCCTTTAAAGGTTATTCTACCACAGGGACTAGTGGCACGGCAGCACGGCGGTTAGCACTGCTGCCTCACAGCGCCAGAGACCCGGGTTCAATTCCCGCGTCAGGCGACTGACTGTGTGGAGTTTGCACATTCTCCCCATGTCTGCATGGGTTTCCTCCGGGTGCTCCGGTTTCCTCCCACAATCCAAACATGTGCAGGTTAGGTGAATTGGCCATGCGAAATTGCGCATAGTGTTAGGTGTAGGGGAATGGGTCTGGGTTGGTGTGGACTTGTTGGGTCGAAGGGCCTGTTTCCACACCGTAAGTAATCTAATCATTCAGTGCTCACACCATATTTAATACTCATTTGGTAGGGCATCCATGGCACAGTGGTAGTGTCTCTACTTCTGAGTCAGGTAAGCCCAGATTCAAGTCCCACCTGCTCCAGAAGTGTGTCATTAAACATATTGATCTTCACCCAGGATGAGGCAAGATATGGGGAAAAATGTTTATATGGGCAGCATGGTGGCACAGTGATTAGCACTGCTGCCTCACAACGCCAGGGACTCGGGTTCAATTCCCGCCTCAGGCTACTGTCTGTGTGGAGTTTACACATTCTCCCCGTGTCTGCGTGGGTTTCCTCCGGGTGCTCCGGTTTCCTCCCACAGTCCAAAAGTGTGCAGGTTAGGTGAATTGGCTATACTAAATTGCCCGTAGCGTTAGGTGAAGGGGTAAATGCAGGAGAATGGGTGTGGATGGATTGCTCTTCGGAGGGTGGGTGTGGATTTGTTGGGCCGAAGGGCCTGTTTCCACACTGTAAGTAATCTAATCTAAAAAAAACACTAACACTTTATCTCCACAAGGAAATTGTGAATTTTTGAAATCTTGACTTCTTCCTGTTTCATCACATGCTTTACTACTTTTAAATGCTGTCTAGGAAACTCACCCCCTCTATTTAATCTTTCCCTAAAGCTTGACACATAGTCAAACCATGTGGTCTCTGACCTGTGACTCATCAACTTCTTCTTAATCAATTTCAGTAGTCCTCTCACCTCATAACCGGAGACTAACTAAAATAAACTGAATTTAGTTGTTTCATTAGGTGCACCCTTATTTGCAGAACGTACAAGTGGAATTCTTTTATCCCGTCCTCTGGATAGTCTTGACTATAAGCCCTCAACATGGTCTTCAATGTTTGATGCTACTGTTCGAATGCTCCCTGCAATTCTGGATGATATGTGGTGGATTTGAATTGTTCTATTCCATAACCTCCTTGAATAATTTTGATATACATTTGACCCTTGATCTGATTATATTTCTGTAGGCAATCCGTATCTAATAAAATATTTGAGGAACTCTTGTAAAGTTTTTTTAACAATGATATTGCATAATGGAATGGCCTCTGGAAATATAGGATACACATTCATTATGGTCAACAAGTACTAATTCCCACATTTTGTTCTAGGTAGGCATCCTACACAATCAATTAAGACTCTTATAAAACGTTCCTCAAATGTGGGAATGGGTGTTAAGGGTGCTGGCTTTATCACTGCCTGAGGTTTTCCTATTACCTGACACGTATGATATGTCTGGCAAAATTCAGCCACATCTCTATGCAGTGCAGGCTAAAAAACTGTTTTTCATATTTTGGCATGCGCTTTTCTTATTCCCAAATGACCTTCTACTGGTAATTCATGTGCTACCCACAACACTTCCTCTGCACAACCCTACGGTAATACAACTTGATGAACTTATGCCCATTTTTCATTTTCCTGCATATGTGATGCAGGAAAATAAAAATAGATAAGTCCCCTGGGCCTGATGGCATTTATCCTAGGATTCTCTGGGAAGCAAGGGAGGAGATTGCAGAGCCATTGGCCTTGATTTTTATGTCCTCGTTGTCTACAGGAGTAGTGCCAGAAGATTGGAGGCTAGCAAATGTGGTTCCCTTGTTCAAGAAGGGGAGTAGGGATAACCCTAGTAACTATAGGCCGGTGAGTCTCACTTCTGTTGTGGGCAAAATCTTAGAGAGAATTGTAAGGAATAGGATTTATGAACATCTGGATAGGAATAATGTGATCAAGGATAGTCAGTATGGTTTTGTGAAGGGCAGGTCGTGCCTCACAAACCTTATTGAATTCTTTGAAAAGGTGACGAAGGAGGTTGATGAGGGGAAAGCGGTAGATGTGGTATATATGGATTTTAGTAAGGCGTTTGATAAGGTTCCCCATGGTAGACTACTGCAAAAAATACGGAGATATGGCATTGAGGATGAGTTGGAGGTTTGGATTAGGA
>NC_057715.1:87360165-87394710 GCF_004010195.1 Chiloscyllium plagiosum | reverse complement strand
CTTTGCCCTCAACTACTACCCTCTGTCTTCTTCCATCCAGCCAATTCCTAATCCAAACCTCCAACTCACCCTCAATGCCATATCTCCGTATTTTCTGCAGTAGCCTACCATGGGGAGCCTTATCAAACGCCTTACTAAAATCCATATATACCACATCTACCGCTTTCCCCTCATCAACCTCCTTCGTCACCTTTTCAAAGAATTCAATAAGGTTTGTGAGGCACGACTTGCCCTTCACAAAACCATGCTGACTATCCTTGATCACATTATTCCTATCCAGATGTTCATAAATCCTATCCCTTACAATTCTCTCTTAGACTTTGCCCACAACAGAAGTGAGACTCACCGGCCTATAGTTACTAGGGTTATCCCTACTCCCGTTTTTGAACAAGGGAACCACATTTGCTATCCTCCAATCTTCTGGCACTACCTCCTGTAGACAACGAGGACATAAACATTAAGGCCAATGGCTCTGCAATCTCCTCCCTTGCTTCCCTGAGAATCCTAGGATAAATGCCATCAGGCCCAGGGGACTTTTCTATTTTCACCCTTTCCAGAATTTTCAACACCTCTTCCCTACATACCTCAAAGCCATTCATTCTACTTAATTGTGACTCAGTATTCACATTGACAATAATGTCCTGTTCCTGATTGAATACTGATGAAAAGTATTCATTCAGTGTCTCCCCACTCTCTTCAGCCTCCACACGCAACTTCCCACTACTATCCTTGACTGGACCTATTCCTACCCTAGTCATTCTTTTATTCCTGACATACCTATAGAAAGCCTTTGGGTTTTCCCTAATCCTACCAACTAAGGACTTTTTATGTCCCCTCCTTGCTGCTTTTAGCTCTCTCTTCAGATCCTTCCTGGCTACCTTATAACTCTCAATCACCCCAATTGAACCTTCACGCCTCATCTCTACATAGGCCACCCTCTTCCATTTAACAAGGGATTCCAATTCCTTATTAAACCACGCTCCCTCACACAACCCTTTCCTCCCTGCCTGTTAGGTACATACTTATCAAGGACACTCAATAGTTGCTCCTTGAACAAGCTCCACATATCAATTGCACCCTTCCCTTGAAGCCTACTTTTCCATGCCACGCATCCTAAGTCGTGCCTCACCGCATCATAATTTCCCTGCCCCCAGCTATAACTCTTGCCCTGCAGTGCACACTTATCCGTCTCCATCACTAGAGTAAAAGTCATCGAATTGTGGCCACTGTCCCCAAAGTGCTCACCTACCTCCAATTCTAACACCTGGCCTGGTTCGTTACCCAGAACTAAATCCAGTATGGCCTCACCTCTTGTTGGTCTGACTACATTTTGTTATGTTTCGTCTTGTAAACTTGGATCTGAACTGCCTGCTCTGAGGCCAAATAGCTTTTTTTAAAAGTTGAAACGATAGAAGCTACATGAAGGGTTATGTTATTCCAATTCTTCTTTCTTTTGTTTGTACTTAAATTATAGCTTGAAAATAAAGTGTGTTTTGCTTCAAGCCTGGTAGTTTGACTAACACCTCCTTTCAAAGAAAACATAACGGAACAAATCCTTCTTAAAGGCGTGTTTCATAACACTTGCAATTATTGACCTTGTAATTTGTGAGAAATAGCTTAGTTGGCTGGATGGCTGGTATGCACTGCAGAACATTACCCGGAAGGACACCTCATCTCAATCACTCTCCTCGCATGAGGTATGGTGACCCTCAGGTTAAACCACCACTAGTTACCTCTCTCTAATGAGAGCAGCCCTATAATCTAATCTATTGTGATTTTGCCTTGACCGTAATAATGGAAATAGCAAATGAATCTTTGTTAGAGCATATCACATGAAATCCAAGGAGGACTAGACAATTGGCTACAAAATTGGTTTGATGGTAGGAGACAGAAGATGATGGTAGAGGATTGTTGTTCAGACTGAAGACCTGTGGCCAGTGGCATGGCACAAGTGCTAGATCCAGTGTGAGTCATCATTTATACAACTGAGAATATAGGAGGTGTGACTAGTAAGTTTGTGGATGACACCAAAATTGGTGGTATAGTGGACAGTGAAGAAAGATATCTAAGAGTACAATGGGACCTTGATCAACTGAGCCAGTGGGCCAAAGAATGGCAGATGGAGTTTAATTTAGATAAATGCAAGGTGTTGCATTTTGGTAAAACAAACCAAAGCAGGACTTACACAGTTAATGGTAGGGCCCTGTTGAACAGAGAGACCTGGGGGTACAGCTACATAGCTCCCCGAAAGTGCTGTTAGAGGTAGATAGGGTGGTGAAGAAGGCATTTGGCACGCTTGCCTTCATCAGTTTGACCACTGAGTACAGGAGTTGAGACGTCATGTTACAGCTGTACAAGATATTTGTTATGTCTCACAAACTTTTAATTGAGTATTTTGAGGATGTAACCAACTTGATTGATGAGGGCAGAGCGGTAAAGTTGTCTGCATGAACTTTAGTAAAACCTTTGACAAGGTTCCACATGGTAGAGCAGGTCAGTAGTTAGATCACACGGAATTGAGGGAGAGGTTACCAACTGAATGCAAAATTGTCTTGACAGTAGGAGATAGAGGATGGTTATTGAGGATAGTTTTTGGACTGGAGGCCTGTGACCAGTGATGTTCCGCAGGGATTGGTGCTGGGTGCTCTGTTGTTTGTCATTTATGTAAATAATTTGGATAAGAATGTAGGAGGTATGATTAGTACGTTTGCAGACGACACCAAAATTGCTGGTGTAGTGAACGTTGAAGAAGGTCACCTAGCATTACAAAAGGATTGTGATCAATTTGGCCAGTGGTCTGGGGAGTGGAAGATGGTGAAATAACTCCACAAGGGCCAGTATCCCATTACCAAGTTACCCTTTATTTACATGTTGAAAGCCCTTGACCCTGACCCAGATTCCCCAGTGGGTGGAACCTCTGACACTCCTGTCTATTTTTTTCTTTTTCTTTTATTTTTTTGTAGGGTAGCCCACAAGCCTTCCGGAGCACTCCTGTTTATTTTTTATTTTTTTTTTATTTTTTCTTAAACCCCCACACTACCACTTAAGTGCGGTAGTGCTTATTTTTTCCCCCAGCACCCATGGTGTGTGTGTGCAGGTGTGAGACACAGTGAAAGACACAAAGTGCACGAATCTTTATTCAATTTCCACCACCAGGAAGATAGGAAAACACCCGGGTGGCCAGTGACAAACACTGCCCTTCACATCAAAGGGCAGTGCTGTGTGATCAAAACACACTCCTGTTTATACCTGTCCGCTGGGTCTCCCTGATTGGACAAGATTAACAGCCCCACTCAGGAACTCCTTTTTCTGTGATTCACCTGGCTGACCTCATTACAGATGGAGTTTAATTTGGATAAATATGAAGTATTGCATTTTGGTAAAACAAACAAGGGCAGGAATTACCAATGGGCAGGGCCCTGGGGAATGTAGTTGAACAGAGAGACCTAACGATTCAGGTACATAGTTCATTGAAAGTTGCATCACAGGTAGAAAGGGTGGTTGAGAAGGCATTTAGAATGTTTTTTTTAGCTTCATTGCTCTGACCATTGAGTATAGGAGTTGGAATGTCATGTTGAGTTTGTATAGGATGTTGATGAGGCCACTCTTGTAGTACTGTTCAGTGCTCATTACTCTAGTACAGGAAGGATATTATTAAATTGGAAAGGGTTCAGAGAAGATTTACAGCGATATTGCCGGAACTGAAGGTTGAATAGGTTGGAACTTTAATCACTGGAGTGTAGGAGACTGAGGGATAACCTTAGAGGTTTATAAAATCATGAGGGGCATAGATAAAGTGAATAGCAAAGGTCTTCTACCTGGGGTAAGGGAGTTCAAAACTAGATGACATATTTTTAAGATGGGAAGAGTAAGGTTCAAAGGAGCCTGAGGAGCAACTTTTTCATATAGAGAGTAAATTGTATGTGGAATGACTGCAAGAGGAAATGGTGGATGCAGGTACAGTTACAACATTTAAAAGATATTTGGACAGGTACATGAATAAAGAAGGGCTTCAAGGGCTATGGCACAAATGCAGTAAGTGGAACTAGTTTGGGAAACTTGGTTGGCATGGACCAAAGGATCTGTTTCCATGCTGTAAGACTGTATAACAGTGAATTGAGAATGGAGTCATCAGAGACAATATTCTCGTAGTGCTATTGGTATTCTTCCTATCCAGATAGGATCTTACATTAACTAAAGAAGTGCACTTAACCAGGCACGCTGAACTTCACAAACAAAAAGCTATTGATCTGAGCAACAGGGAGGCTTCCTTGCACTGATTCTGTCCAGTTCATCGATCAGAGGGCTGACAATATGCCAGCAAGGAAACCATGGGAAGAGGATGCAGTCACTATGATTGTTTCATGTCCACGTTGTAGCAGGAAAAGAATCCACTGGCACAAGGCTTGACCAGCTATTAATTAAAACCAGATGCCTTGCATGCCAGAAGAGGGTCTATTTTAGGATGATTTGCTGCAACAGCCAGAGATTGCCACCTGTGAGCAAGAAAAAATAAAACTAGATGAATCTAATCTTCAAATGTCCGAGAGTTTGATGATACTGAAGAAGAAGATGTATTATTATTCTTCAGGTATGTGGTATATCCACAAGAGGATTTCTCACACACAAATAACATAGTTAGTGACAGGAACATGAACTTTAAACTAGATACAGGAGAAAAAGTGTCCATTCTTTCTGAGATCAGCCTGAATTTCTCTACCGATCTTCCATTCAAATTCATTGGGCAGGAGGTATTGCACTATGCATGAAAAGATTGATGAAGGCTCTATTCCACTATAATGGGAGAGAGATCACTGATGCTTTATAGTCCAATATTGATCAACACTGTTCTTCATTAAGCAGAAAAGCTTATGTGAGTTTGAATCTTTTTTATTTGCTAGTAAAAGAATACAGGTTGACTCAATGCTGAGATTTATTTTGTGCATTCATAGAATATCAGCACCACTGGCTAGACTAGTATTTCTTGCCCATTAGGTAAAAACAAGGATTGCAGATGCTGGAAAAGCAATTCTAGATTAGAGTGGTGCTGGAAAAGCACAGCAGTTCAGGCAGCATCCGAGGAGTAGGAAAATCGATGTTTTGGGCAAAAGCCCTTCATCAGGAAGGGCTTTTGCCAGAAATGTCAACTTTCTTGCCCATTACCAACTGCCCTTGAGAAGCTGTTGATGAAGAAATGGGAAGGTTATACCAATGGTGAAGATGACCAACTGCAAGAGATCCTTCTAGATGTGGATTAGTTCTTTAGGAATGAGAAAGCTGTGCGTATCCAAATACTAATGATAGTTTTAATTTATTGCAAAAAGTGAACTTGAACCGTGCTTTACTTGTTGAAGACAGTGTATATCACATCAGCCCCACTGCTTGCTACTGACATGAATCAATATGGTTTTCACAAAAATGTAAGTCATTCTGCTGATTCTTAAATCGTAAATGACATTAAGCAACAACCTGATGCAACGATTCCTCTATATGAGGAACAACCAAATCAAAAGGCCCAGATGGCTGTTGCAGAATAAATGTGTGATAATATTAAACAAGCAATCAAAATTAGCATTCAGAAAACTGCAGAAAAGTTTATTACAGATCTTAAGTGCTATAGATGCTGGTGACACACACATCCTAGTGGAGTGTCAAAGATGTTATTACCTGCGAAGAAGCAGATGCACACTGAAGGGAACACTTAAGAAGAGCCACTGTTTACAGGAAGAGAAATTCAGACATTGTTCGCAGGAAAGTCATCATTTCGTCTTGACTCTTCTCTTGATTCATCTATTGCTGCATTCTTCATCTGTTGTGGCAGGAGGAGGATATGGCTGCTCAATTCTTCACGAGTGCTGATTGAGCTTCGTTCTTTCAAGTATGAGTGGAGACTCGCTTAACTTTGTCTCAGTGCTGGAAAGAAAAAGAAAAAGAAAGCAGGAAAGATGAAAATCTCTGTCCATCATCTTTAGACTGTGACTAAGAAGAAGAAATTTCAATCTGCTTATGTTGGTGCCTTCTAACTTGTAGACAGTAGAGAGCATATGTCATACATATCCTCCAAGAAAGCAGAAAACACAGTTAGTGATTGACACCTCTGATGCACAAAGCAGTAATGGTGAAACGTAGGACCAGTATGATAGAATGGAAGACTTGAGAGATGTAGTAGATGAGGTTGATATCTATTAAGCTATTTGAAAGACTGCATTATCAACATACCAAATGATGTCAAATCACAAGTAGGTGGAACCTGAGAGAGTCCTGCAACAGTCCATATTATGACAATGCAATAGCCAATGTAGTATTAGTTTATAGTTTCCAGCTCACTTCTATCAAATACAGATTAAGTAAGCAGACAAAACGTGAGGATATGGAATTTAGCAGGGAGAAAAGAAGAGTTGAATATTATTTAAAAGAGAAAGACTGTGGAAAAAATCAATACAGAGGGATTTGGGAGTCTTCATCCATGAATCACAAAAAAGTACCATCCAAGTTCAGTGCTCATGGTATTCATTCGAGTTTGGAAGAACAAGAGGTGATCTTTTTGAAACATGTAAGATTCTTAGAGGTCTTAACAGAATGGATGTGGAACGGTTGTTTTCCCTTGTCAGAGAGTATCGGACCTGAGGGTATAATCTAAGGAGTTGCCCATTGAAGACAGAGATGAGGAGGAATTTTGTCTCTCAGCTGGTAGTCAATTCATGGAATTCTTTGCCACAGAACATTGTCAAGGCTGGGTCATTAAATATACTCAAGGCTGACAGAGACAGATTTTTAATCAGTAATGAAATGAAAAGTTATGGGAATAAGGCAGGAAAGTGGAGCTGAATGTTATCAGATCAGCTATGATCTCATTGAATGGTGAAGCAGACACATTGGGTAGAAGAACATCTGCTCCTATGTCTTATGGTCTTCTGATCTTACAATGCAGACCCCAGTGATGCTATTATTGTAACATCAGAGGTTGTTGTGCCGAAGGAAGTCTCAGCGATGAGGAGGGGCAAGGTTCAGCAGGAGATTTGAATTTAAGGATAATTGTTTCAAAACTGAAACAGTATTGAACCTCGAGGAATGTAATAATAAGTACAGGGATATTGGATTATAAGATTTTATGGAAAACAATACAAATCTATCAATATAACTAGTTTCAGATAATTCCTACTGGTATAGAGAAGTATAGAAGGAAAAACAAGTACAACTTGCAAATGATGTTCTGAGGAAGGGTCACTGGAGCTGAAACATTAACTCTGATTTCTCTTCACAGATGCTGCCAGATCTGCTGAGCATTTCCAGCAACTTCTGTTTTTGTTGTGAATGATGTCTGACTCATACATCTCAAATGGAATCCAGTATGAACATTACATTCACTTCCAAGTCTTACTGTTTTTTTTCCTCTCTAACAAATCTGTGCTCCCAGTTTATAGGACAATAAATTTTGTTTAAAGATTGCATGCACAACAAATTTTTTGTTTAAAGATTGAAGTGATATTGACGATTGCTGCTTCCCCTTGACCCACACAGCGTAAACAAAAGAAATTGAGGCAGCTAAGTCCTGTTTCAAATAATTGTCTTCGGGATTGTTAGTGCGAGAAGATAACTTATGAGAGGAGAATAGTGCCCAAGAGAGTTTTTTGTATATGTGTGTTTGTTACAAATCCTAAAAGTATGGGAACAGCTTGTGTAGACCAATAAAAATAAAATGCTCATCATTAAGAAGTTATATGTTCATTTGTCCTCATTCTAACTTGTAGTTAGTACAACTTCTGGGAACACTTAACTGCCACAGTTATCATTCCAGCTTAAGTTGAATTATGAAAATCTTTTAAATGGCAAGCATGTTTATTTGTGGTCAGTACTGAGCAGCATCAGCAACAAGATTCAAAACAGGGTTGCATTCAAGTAACTTGTAAATTACAGATTTCTGACTTTTAATGCTTCCTGCATTTTAATAATGAAGAAATTTAGGTTGCTAAAATTAAAAGAGGCCGTGGGATTTAACAAAGAAAGAACTAATTAACCTAATTTCCTCTTCCTTTGAGTACAAATACAAAGATGGATCACTGAGCCTGATAACTTGAAAAAGTGATTTTAAGATTACAGACTAAAATTAATTTAAAAATTGACTTCTCCACCTCAAAGTTACCATGTTGTTAGAATGGACTGTTTCTAAACAAAGTCACAATTGATCTCACTTATATCTTCTAAAATTATGTGTATATTTTCCAAGTTATCCTTTTCGACCCTTGTTCAATCATTATAACAATGTAATTTGGGTCATCTTTGATGGTTATGAAGCAGGCTGACACAAAGCTCTATGCATCTAAATGTCCTAGATTTAACTGTCATTATCTGATCTCAGTATAATCAGAATCAGGCATTGCATTGTCCTCAGTATTCCTTGATACAACTTATGAAATGAAATGCAGCAGCATGAATTCAAGGTTGTCATTGTTATAACATGGGAAATGCTGCAGCCAGTATTCGTTCTGCAAACCCCCACCTGCAGGATTGTGATAACGACCAGTTAATCTGTTGCTGATGATGTGTTTGAGAATAAATATTGGGACATCAGTGCCATTGGAGGTATTCCTGGTGTATCCAGCAAAGCAGACTATTTATTTAAGGTTTCAGTAAATGAATGGGTTTGGACTGGAGAGGTTTGACATCAAGTAGCTCAAAGATTGGTGGTGGGTCCACATTTTTTTCTTGGTAAATAGATGTATTTTAGTTGGGTGTTGTGTATACATTCCTGAAACAGGTCATAGAGTCATAGAAATGTACAGCATGGAAACAGACCCTTTCAGTCCAATTTGTCCATGCCGACCAGATATCCTAAATTAATCTAGCCTCATTTGCTAGCACTCGGCCCACATCCCTCGAAACCCTTCCTACTCATATACCCATCCAGATACCATTTAAATGTTGTAATTGTACCAGCCTCCACCACTTCCTCTGGCAGCTTGTTCCATACAAACACTAATCTTTGCGTGAAAAAGTTGCCCCTGAGGTCGCTTTCAAATCTTTCCACTCTCACCCTGAACCTATGCCCTCTAGTTCTGGACTCCCCCCACCTCAGGGAAAAGACCTTGTCTATTTACCCTATCCATATCTCAGATGATTTTATAAACCTCTATATGATCACCCCTCAGCCTCTGACGCTCCAGGGAAAACAACCCCAGCCTATTCAGCTCTCCCTATAGCTCAAATCCTCCAACCCTGGCAACATCCTTGTAAACCTTTTCTGAACCCTTTCAAGTTTCACGGCATCCTTCCTACAGGAGGGAGACCAGAATTGCACACAATATTCTAAAAGTGGCCTAACCAATGTCTTGTACAGCCACAACATGACCTCCCAGCTCAATGCTCTAACCAAAAAAGGAAAGCATACTAAATGTCGTCTTTACTCTCGTATCTACCTGCGACTCCATTTTCAAGGAACTATCAGGAGGGAGACCAGAATTGCACACAATATTCTAAAAGTGGCCTAACCAATGTCTTGTACAGCCACAACATGACCTCCCAGCTCCTATACTCAATGCTCTAACCAAAAAAGGAAAGCATACTAAATGTCTTCTTTACTCTCGTATCTACCTGCGACTCCATTTTCAAGGAACTATGAACCTGCACTTTGTTCAGCAACACTCCCCAAAACTAAAAATGGTTGCCAAAATGAGAAGCTGACTGAAAAAACTTCAGAAAGACATTATCAGTTTAGTGTAACAGCAGTGAGATGTCATATGCAATCTAATATGGATAATTAAGAAATAATACAATTTGGGAGAAAAGCAAACAATAAGAGAAAATTTGAATAACGTAGATAAACAAAGAGAGATCATAAAGTTCAAAAAATATGTAAAACCCTAATGATTGAAAGGTCAGGTAGAAAAAGCCACAAAAGAATTATGTTTTATGTTTGTAAATGGCGACATGATGTGCAAGATTAAAGAAGTTGTTATTATCCTAGCAGGAGGTAATATGGGACAAGTTAGATCTCAAAGTGAAAATTGGCTTGATAGACCATGAGCTTTACTTTTGCAAGTTAGTTACAATGGTTGGCCTTCACTGGACATATTCAAACAAGGTTGCCATGTTCTTCAAACAAAATAACACAAGTTTATTACACAAAAGGAAAAGAGAGCAAATATAAGACAATTTAGAAAAAATGTTGACATAAACAGCAAAAAGATTAAACTCTTTTCCTAGTAATAACATTTACAGTCGTTCAATCTCAGAGAAGTATCACTCCTATCTTCACTCTTCAATTTTCGATTCAACTGACTTTCCTTAACCCTTCTTTTAGGACTGCTGAAACTGCTTAATGCTTGCTTTAAGCTCTGATGGCCTGAAGATATTTTTCCAGCTGTGATGATCTTGATTCTTTTTAATTTTGATAACCTGGAGATTTCAACCAACTATCACAATCTGGAGACTTCTACAAACTAGAAAAAATAGGTTTTCCTGCTGGGATGACTTCTGCTTTCCAGAACTCAACCAACTAGTGGCCTCTGACCATCTGTTTCTCTATCATAAAGCTCAACCTTATAAACATTCAGTAATTAACTCCCCAGGTAGCTGACCAAATCATTTAACTTCCTTGCTGATCTCAAGGTTTCTCCACAACCTTTACATTCAAATGCTTCCAACTGTCTGAGGTATGGCTTGCTAAACTTAAGAAATGTCTTTAACTTATCCAATTTGTCACAACCTACAGCATCTACTGAAGGAAGATAAATTAGTTTTCTTCCAACTTAACATGGCTTACTGAAGAAAACCAGGAGAGTTTTGACTACTGCAAACATAGTGACTCTTCTGGTCTGACAGGTTTCTGTCTGTCTTGCTAACATCCAAGCTGATGAGTTATCTGACAACTAATCATATGGTTGTTGACAGGCAGAGGACATTTGTAATTGATAGCTGGCAACTAGTCCAGACCAGAGTCAAGATAAAGACTGTAATTTCCCCTCCCACATGGTTGAAGATGCCCTCCAACTCATCTCACCCATGTCCTGCACCTCCGCCCTCAAACCCCACCCCTTCAACCGAAACAAGGACAGAACCCCCCAGTCCTCACTTTTAACCCCACCAACCTCCGCATTAACCACATCATCAACCGACATTTCCGCCACCTACAAACGGACCCTACCATCAGGAATATATTTCCCTCCCAACCCCTTTCCGCTTTCTGCAAAGACCGTTCTCTCAGTGACTACCTGGTCAGGTCCCTGCTGCCTAATAACCCACCCTCCCCTCCTGCCACCTTTCCCTGACACCATAGGAATTGCAAAACCTGCACCTACACCTCCTCCCTCACCTCCATCCAGGGCCCCAAAGGAGCCTTCCACATCCATCAAAGTTTCACCTGCACTTCCACCAAAGTCATTTATTGTATCTGTTGCTCCCGATGTGGTCTCCTTTATATTGGGGAAATTGGAGGCCTTCCCGCACCAATCAACCTCACTGCCCCGTGGCCAAACATTTCAACTCCCCCTCCCACTTTGCCGAGGACATGCAGGTCCTGGGCCTCATCCACCACCGCTCCCTTCCAGTTCAACCCCTGGAGGAAGAACGCCTCATCTTCCGCCTCGGAACACTTCAACCCCAGCGCATCAATGTGGACTCTCTTCCATTTATCTCTCCACCCCGGAGGGTCCCAGCCTCATTCCTGATGAAGGGCTCCTGCCCGAAACGTCGATTTTCCTGTTCCTCGGATGCTGCCTGGCCTGCTTTGCTTTTCCAGCACCACTCTCATCTTGACTCTGATTTCCAGCATCTGCAGCCCTCACTTGCGACTAGTCCAGACCAATCAAGTTCACTTCTAAGTAGCTCCTTTATCTCAGTTCGTCTACTCATTGCTGGAACTTACAGCTATACAAACAGGGTTCACAACAGATTCACTTACTTTAAATCATGCAGCATCCTTGTAAATCCTTGGTTTATAAAGCAGTTCCGTCTCATTTCAGTCAACAGATTGAAAAAGCATAAAAATAAAAAAAAACTTGCCATTACAATAATGACTCACAGATAATTATGATTTGGAGGTGCCAGTGTTGGACTGGGGTGTACAAAGTTAAAAATCACACAACACCAGGTTATAGTCCAACAGGTTTATTTGGAAGCACTAGCTTTCGGAGCGCCGTTCCTTCATCAGGTGGTTGTGGAGGATAAGATCGTAAGACACAGAATTTATAGCAAAAGTTTACAGTGTGATGTAACTGAAATTATATATTGAAAAAGACCTGGATTGTTTGTTAAGTCTCTCATCTTTTAGAATGACCATGTTGGTTTCAGTTGTTTCATGTGTAAATCCCAGAACTTTTTTACAAGTTACATTCCCAAGTGAACTTTAACAATAGGTGCCATGTCAGCTCAGATAATGCATTGAAGGTGTGAGGTACCCTGTGTGAGGCTGCCTGTACCCAAGTGTTCAAACTGATTGTACTTCTAAAAAAGGGATTTACAGAATCTTACATGGATTCATACAGTTTTTGAGCAAAATAAAATGTAATTCTGCAAGTAGAAATTCACCTCACAAACTTATATATATATATATATATATATATATGTGTGTGTGTGTGTTTAGTGCAGTCACCTATAGTGTGATATGAACCCAAGGTCCCGGTGGAGGCCATCTCCATGGGTACCGAACTTGGCTATCGTCCTCTGCTCAGTCACTTTTCATTGTTGCCTGTCCCGAAGTCCGCTTTGGAGGATGGTCACCTGAAGGTCCAAGGCTGAATGTCCCGGAACGCTGAATTTTTCTCCGACTGGGAGGGAACAATCCTGGCTGGTGATTGTTGTGCGGTGTACATTCATCCATTGCCGTAACCTCTGCTCAGTCTCGCCAATGTGCCATGCTTCAGGGCATTCTTGCCTGCAGCGTATGAGATAGACAACGTTGGCTGAGTCACGTGTGTACCATCTCTCTGTCGCAGAAATTACCCAATTGAACAGAGACCACACAAGCACGGAGTGGGTGAAATTGAAGAGCAGTTTATTATAAGCGATATCACTGGAAGAGAAATTGACGAGGCTGACACAGAACTGACAGTCTGTACAGGTAGATCAAGGGTTCTCTTCCTCGAGCAGTTGGCACAGGCAGTTTTACAGGAGTACAGTAATATGGTGTGAATTACTGTACAATCAAGAGTAAAGCACAATCAATGGGAAGACAATCAGCCATCTGGTAGTAGTAATCAGTCCGTGATTGAGTTAGGAGATTCCAGTCTTCTATGAGAGTAGATGCTAATGTTTCTTATCCTGGCATAAATGTGTTTCTATTGTGGTTAGTCTGCAAGCAAAGTACCTTGGTGCCTCTCAGTCTGAGCATCCTTTGTGGAGTTCCAGTATGTGTGAGGAGCAAGGCTGCCCTTAGGGCTTCGGGAGAGGCTGTGCTTATTGAGGGCTAGGAAGTCTATTGTCAGGTTGTCTTGGGGAAGTGCATTTCCCAGCCTGGAAGTGGCTTGAGTCATCTCCTGTTTGCTGCCCAGTGTCATGGTTAAACTGTTTGGTCAAGGCTGAGGCACTCTGGGTAATTTCTGTCATGGCTTAGGCAGATGTGGTTCCTTATATTCTTTGCATCCATGCTGTCGGTGGACAGGGAAGCGGATTTTCTTCCACAATCTCATATGCTCACATATTCACACCCATACACGAACCCTCTCACAGACTTATATACCTTACACTTGCACTTACACACATACACACACTCTCACAGACACTTATACCCCCCCACACACACACCCACATGCACACACACACGCACACATGCACACACAGACACACATATAAGTTTGTGGGGTGAATTTGTACTTGCAGAATTACATGTTATTTTGTTGAAAAACTGCATGAGTCCATGTAAGATTCTGTAAATCTCTTTTTTTAGAAATAGAATCAGTCTGAACATTGGGGCACAGACAGCCTCACACAGGGCACCTCACACCTTCAATGCATTATCTGAGCCAACATGGCACCTATTATTAAAGTTCACTTGAGAATGTAATTTTAACAAAAGTCCTGGGATTTACATATGAAAGAACTGAAACCAACATGGTCATTCTAAAAGATGAGAGACTTAACAAACAATCCAGGTCCTTTTCAATATATAATTTCAGTTACATTCACACTGTAAACTTTTGCTATAAATTCTGTGTCTTACGATCTTATCCTCCACAACCACCTGATGAAGAAGCGGTGCTCCGAAAGCTAGTGCTTTCAAATAAACCTGTTGGACTATAACCTGGTGTTGTGTGAGTTTTAACTTCACAGATAATTGTTACAACAAAGAACAAAGAAAATTTACAGCCCAGGAACAGGCCCGGCCCTCCAAGCCTGAGCCGATCCATATCCACTGCCTAAACCTATCGCCTAGTTCCTAAGCATCTGTATCCCTCTGCTCCCCATCTACTCATGCATCTGTCCAGACACACCTTAAATGAATCTACCATGCCTACCTCTACTGCCTCTGCAGGCAATGCGTTCCAGGCACCTTCCACTCTATTAGGCTTTTTAAAAATTTTAAACCAAGCAGGTTGACTGTGATGGTTCAAGGCATTGTCCTGAAAAATAAACCAGCAAATGGCTATCACCTATTTTATTGAGTTGAGTTGAAAATACAGTGTGTACGCATGTTCGAATATAGAACATTACAGTGCAGTTCAGACCATTCGTTCCTCGATGTTGCACTGCCCTGTGAAACCAATCTGAAGCCCATCTAACCTACACTATTCCATTCTCATCCATATGCCTATCCAATTACCATTTAAATGCCCGTAAAGTTGGTGAGTCTACTACTGTTGCAGGCTGGACGTTCCATGCCCCTGCTACTCTCTGAGTAAAGAAACTACCTCTGACATCTGTCCTATATTTATCACCCCTCAATTTAAAGCTATGCCCACTCATGCTATCCATCACCATCCAAGGAGAAGGGCTCTCACTGTCCACCCAATCTAACCCTCTGATTATCGTATATGTCTCTATTAAGTCACCTCTCAACCTTCTTCTCTCTAACAAAAACAGCCTCAAGTCCCTCAACCTTTCCTTGTAAGAACTTCCGTCCATACCAGGCAACATCCTGGTAAATCTTCTCTGAGCTCTTTCCAAAGTTTCCGCATCCTACCTCTAATGCGGTGACTAGAACTGCAGGCAAAACTCCAAATGCGACCTCACCTGAGTTTTGTACAGCTGCAGCATGACCTCATGTTTCTGAAACTAGATCCCTTGAAGAATAAAAGCTGTTCTTTCTGTATAAAAAGAACAGGGCCCTGTGTATTTATACATGTAGCTTCACTGAATACTACAAGCCGAACCAATGATCCTAAACTGGGTGTCAGCATAATTCTTTGCACAGTCAGAATTATCCAGCAAATATTGCCCAAATTCAGAATCACATTTAATGTTGGATTGTGTTGCGGGTTTTGAAGTGCTTTATGACGTATTCTTGGCTGAAAATCCAGACAATGTTTAGCCTGTTGAATTACATTTGCCACTTTTCAGGCACTTGACTAAACCATTGGTGTCATCCTTTAGTCAACAGTCATCTTCTTCACTATCAACTACCTGGCCAAGTTTCATGAAATCTGTAAATTTCCCGATCATACTTCCTACATTTAAATTTAAATCATTAATGTATATCACAGACAGCAAGGTACCCAACTCTGAGCTCTGTGGAACACCACTGGAAACTGCTTTCCATTTGCAAAAACATCTGTCGATGATTACACTTTGTTACTTTTGAGTTGTCAGCCCAAACCTGAAAGTTGTCGAGGCCTTGCTCCATATTGATATGGACTGCATTAAAATCTGAGGTATTGTGCACGACGTTGGACATTGGGGAGACAGGCCGCCTAGTTGCGGAACGTTTCAGAGAACACCTCTAGGACACCCAGACCAACCAACCCAACCACCCTGTGGCTCAACACTTCAACTCCCCCTCCCACTCCACCAAGGACATGCAGGTCCTTGGACTCCTCCATCGCCAGACCATAGCAACACGACGGCTGGAGGAAGAGCGCCTCATCTTCCGCCTAGGAACCCTCCAACCACACAAGTCTCTCCTCCCTACCTTTTATCTTAGCCTGCTGGACATACTTTCCTCATTCCTGAAGAAGGGCTTATGCCCGAAACGTCGATTCTCCTGTTCCTTGGATGCTGCCTGACCTGTTGCGCTTTTCCAGCAACATATTTTCAGCCATAATGTAATCATTAACTAACATCCACAGTTTTGACTTTATGGATGGTCATTGATGAAGCACCTAAGATGGTTTTGACTAGGATACCACCCAGAGGAATTCCTGCAGAGATATCCTGGGGTTGAGATGATTGACCTCCAACAACCACAGCCATTTTCCATTGTTCCAGGTATAACTCTAGCCAGCAGAGAGCTTTCCCCCTGAGAAAACTATTGAGCCTAGTTTTGCTTGGACAACTTTCACTCCATTCTCAGCCAAATGGTGTATTGATGTCAAGAACGGTCATTGTCACCTCCCGTCTGGAACTCAGCTCTTTTGTCCATGTTTGGACCAAGGCTGATACGAGGTCAGGAGCTGACTGGGCCTTTAGATACCCAATCTGAGTATCAGTATGCAGGTTTTTGCTGAGCAGATGCTGCTTGATAGCACTGTCAAAAACTTCATTCGTCACTTGTTTTCTTGAGATCATGTGGGAGAATCCTAAGTCTTCTATATGAACAATCAATAGTAAAAGGGTTAGAATAATGCTACCAGTGCAGGTTCAATTCTGCAGAGGCTAAGGTTACCATGAAGGACTCTCCTTTTCAACCTCTGCCCTCACCTGAGACATCGTGACCTTTAGATTAAACCAACACAGTTCATCTCTTTTTAATCAAAGACCTGCCCTCTGGGCCAATAGGATTATGGCAACATTACATCTTAGCAAAAGGTTGGTAAAAGCACAGGGTATGACCAGTTCGGGATCAAAACAGGGTCTGAAGGACCTGGAGGTAAGAGGCATGATTGAGGTGATAAATAAATACTTCACATTTATCTTTACCAAAGAGGTTGATACTTCCCAGGAAATGGAAACAAAGGAGGAAGTGCTTTCACTAGATGCGTCCAGAATTGATAAGCAGGAAGTGTTGTATAACCAGTCGCTTAAAGTTGATAAGATATTGGGACTGGATGAGATGCAGCCATGGATATTGAAGGGAGTAAGAGTTGAAATAGCAGTATTTCGTAGACTTGGGATGATTGCAGTGCATTATTTAATTGCAGACATTATGCCCTTATCTAAAAAGGGCTGTAAGGATAAGTGCAGCAATTACAGACCTGTCAGTTTAACTTTACAGGTGGGAAGGCACACAATTATTCAAGATATTAGGACTAGAGACATGAGAAAGGTAGGTTGTTTAGGAAAAGCTGGCATGGATTTCTGAAAGGAAAACCATGTTTACCTAACTTGTTCATGTTTTTTGAAGAGCTAACAGAAAACATTGATGAGGGTAGTGCTGTTGTTGTCGACCTTCAAAAGACGTTCAATGAAGTGTCATGCACAACTTGTGAAAAAAATGATAGTTCATGGAATAAAAGGGACAATAGCAACATGGATATAAAATTGACTGAGTATAAGAATCAGAGAGTAAGTCCAAGGATGTTTTTCAAACTGAAGCAAGGTTTGGAATGAAGTTTCCCAGTGGTTGTGTTACAACTCAGGGTAAACCTCCTTTGTCAATTTTAAACCAGCAACACAGAAAATCTTTACCCTGTGCAGTAATCTGTGAAAATTCAAGAGGCCAAGAGCTATTTGAAGTAAAAAGTAACAACTGTATTTTTACTAGTACAACAAATAATAATTAACTAACAACTATTTACAACCTCGTCCTCTAACCTATCGTTTATTTTCCCATCTATAATACTTGTCCGATAAAACCCCCAATTAAGATTTACCACAATTCAAATTTCAAAACTAGGCAGCTATCAAATCTTCCTTTTGTATCTTTCTCTGTAGATTTTCTTCTTCTTCAGATTTCTCTTTCAGTGGTCGCTGATAGATAAATGTACCTTTAAGAGTGCTAATTTTCTGGGCAGTCTGCAGATGTTGGTGGCTTGGCAGCTCTGTCTCAACTGTTCACATTTTCCCGGTCTTATACCCCCAAAGCATTTTCTTCAACAGGTCTATCAAGGCGTCGTTCATGAGGTGGTGGTCTTCTGACTGGCCTCCTTTCATCAAGTTTCCCTTCACCTTGAGACTGCGGCTGCTTAGGCTTCCTGCCAATCCTTCTCTCACCTTTTCTCGAGGTCATGGGAGCGTGGGACTCTGGTTTTGTGTCGCTGGATGTTATGGGCACCTTCCTGTCCTTCTGAGATCCCTTCTTGGGCTGCTGTTGGTGGCTTGGCAGCTCTCTCTCAACTGTTCACATTTTCCCAGTCTTATACTCCCAAAGCATTTTCTGCTCTTGAAATTTGAATTTTGGTAAATCTTAATCAGGGGTTTTATTGGACTAGCATTTATAGAAAGGAAAATAAACGATAGGTTCGGGGAAGGAATTGTAAATAGTTGTTAGTTAGTTGTTCTCTGTTATACTAGTAAAAATAAAGTTGTTACTTTTTACTCTAAATAGTTCTTGGTCTCTCCAAGTTTCACAGATTACTGCACGGAATAACTATTTTCTGTGTTGCAGGTTTAAAATTAACAGAAGTGGGTTTACCTCACGTTGTAACAGTTGGTATTGGCACCATTGCTTTTTTTAAGCCTTGTTAATAACCTAGATTTGGTGCAGAGGAAGCAACTTCAGAGTCTGCACATGATACAAAATGTGGAACTTGTAAACTGTGACATGGACAGTGAAGAACACCAAAAAGACATTGACAAGTTGGTGGAATGGGCAATTAAGTGACAGATGATGATGAGGTGTGAGATGATACATTTCAACAAGAAAACCATGGACAGTCAATATAAAATAGGCCTACAGTACTTAAGGGAGTACAACAGCAGAGGAACCTAGGTTCTATATGTGAACAGATCATTGAAGGTGATATGATAGATAGGGAACACCAGTTGATAAAGCACATACAATGCCCTGTGCTTTATTAATAGGGCCATACAATACAAGAGAAAGGAGTCTATCCTGAAATTAAACAAGATACTTGTTAGGCCTTGACTGGAATATGGTGTACAGCTCTGGGCACCAAGCTATGGAAAGGATGATATGAAGACAGTGCAGAATGATTCCAGAAATAGAAACTTTGATTTATGAGGACAGATTTCAGAGTTTGAGGCCATTCCCTTGGAGAGAAAGATAAGAGGAAATATGATAGAAGTTTTCAAAGTCATAAGAGGTCTGGATAGAGTAAATAGGGAGAAACTATTCTTGCTTGTTGAAGGATTGAGAAGAAGAGGACGCAGATTTAAAGTGATTGCAAATGTAGCAGATGTGACATGAGCAAAAACCTTTTCACGCAGTGAGTGATTCAGGTCTAGAATGTACTGCCAAGAAGTGTGATAGAGGCAGCTTCAATTGAGGGATTCAAAGCATTGGCATTGGATGATTATTTGAAAAGAAACAATGTGCACGGATTTGAGAAAAGAGCAGGTACATTACACTAAATTGTGGTGTTCATTGGAGAATCAGTTCAAACATTATGGACTGAATGGTTTACTTCTGTGTTTCTGTGAATGTTTCCACTCAGTTGTGAATGATTAGAATTACTTAACCAAAGGGTCCTGGATGAATCAGGAGTGTATTTAATGATAAGGTTGACAGATTTTTGCTCACTCAGAGAATAAAGGGGTGTGGAGTTTGGGCAGGAAAATGGAGTTGAGGCAGAAGATCAGCCATGACCATAATCAATCTTGGATCAGGCTAGATGGACCATTTGGTCTCTTCCTGCTCCTCTTTAAGTTAAATGAAACCAATTTCAAATTTGTAGAATATAATTTTTTACACTACGATAAAAACATTTTTATGAGGTATGATTTGGCATTTCAGTATCTAACATCAACCCATATGTACATCTTTGCTCTTCATAAAGTGTTTAACGAGGAAACTTCTGACCCCAGCTTGTTGCGTGTATCTATCCCCCTGACTTCAACATTGTTGTTCCCTTAATATCTCCAACTTCTCTCCTTTAGCAAAAGTCCACCTCTTTGAATAAGATTTTGGTAGCAGCTGCTGATATCTCCAAATTTCCCAGGTTTGGGGAAAGTTTCATTAGATTGGGAAATAGTGAATGTAAATCCTTTCCTTTAAAAAGAAGAGACAGAAAACAGGCAGAATTTTCCCAGGCCCTGAATGATGTGGGCTGATGTCAGAAATTTGGGACAATTGTGTGGAGAGTCCCAGCAAGGCCTTTCTCGATGTCGGGAGCAACAAGTCGCATTTTCAATCTTCCAGACGTTGAGATGAAATTCTTGCTAGTGAGCAATGAGAGACCTGTTAACACGAATTATTGCTCATTATCACTCTCATTATCACTTAATCTCACTTTATTAATCTGCAGGTTTAAATTCTATTGTTCAACAGATGCAAAGGATATCCCAAGAATTTCCAGCATGAAACTCAGAGCAGGATCTTGGCATGTCCAGCTCACCACTTGCTCCTCCTGATCTCCATCGTGGATACCTGGTGCCAAATGTTAAAACAGTGTCCACATGCACTCCCCATCCTGATTTGATTTGACTTATTTATTATCACAGGTGTTTTGTTATTGTATTGTATATCATCGCTACTCTCCAACGCCATCTTAAAACACAGGAAAATAAGCCAAAACACAGAATATAAAGGGACAAAATAAAGACATGAAGAAAATATGTTCAAC
Organism: Chiloscyllium plagiosum; assembly: GCF_004010195.1. NCBI lineage: Eukaryota > Metazoa > Chordata > Chondrichthyes > Orectolobiformes > Hemiscylliidae > Chiloscyllium > Chiloscyllium plagiosum. The sequence continues at coordinate 87,373,939 of NC_057715.1, read as the reverse complement.
TTTGCAGTTCTTCTTGTTAAGAGCTCTGCCATGGGTAATGGATCTGGTGGCCAGGCATGAGCCTCCTTCACTGTGCTGCTGCCATCTGTCCTCCACCAACGCCCTTGCCACCATGAGTCCTCATTGGACCTTGCCAGTGCAGATGTCACTGATTCCACTGGGTACCACACTGGTCCAAATTTGACTCTGCCACCACCATGAGTCCACTTCAGGCCCACCTTGCTGATGCAGCCAGTACTGATGTTATCAGGTCTGATACTGGGCCCGAACTCACCTCCATCTCCATGAATCAGACACTCGCCTCCAATGCTGCCGTTACAAGTCCGCTACCAATGCCATGGCCACAGCCATGCTCCTCAAGAAGAGTTAAGTAAAATAAAAGATCTAAAATATTTAAAACATGACAAAAAGAAAAACAAATGAATTCTAAAGAAAAGCAGTCAGAGCAGATGACCCCGGACTCAGAAATCCTACTCCATCACCATCTTACTGGATCTAAGCCAGTCTGAAGAAAGGACTGTACCAGAAGTTTTGATTCTGCTTTCTCTCCACAATGTTACTAGGCTTGCAGAGTTTTCCCAGTCATTTCTGTTTCTGTTTGCACTTGTGAAAGGAAGTTCATGTTTATCCAATTTATTAGAGTTATTTGAAGAGGTATAGTGCTGATTATAAAGGGGAACCAGTGGATGTTCTGTACTTAGATTTCCATAAGGCATTTGATAAGGCTCCACTTCAAAGATGGTTGTAGAAAATAAAAACTAACGGTGCAGGGAGAAACATATTGGCATACATAGATGATTAACTAGTTAATAGGAAACAGACAGTAGGCACAAATGGGTCATTTTTTGGTTGTGAAAATGTAATGAGTGTTGTGCCACAGGGATGAGTTCTGAGACCTCAACTTTTTAAAATTTAAGTAAATTTCATTGACAAAGGCACTAACAGGGTGATTGTTAAATTTGCTGATGACACAAAGACAGGTCTGAATGTAAGTTATGAAGAGGACATAAGGAGACAACAAAGGATTATAGATATGTTCAGTGAATGGATAAAGATGTGGCAAATGGAATATGCTGTGGGAAAATATCAAGCATTCATTTTGGCAGGAAGGATAAAAAAGAAGCATTTTATCGAAATGTTGAAAGATTATAGAGCTCTAAGATGCAAAAGATGTTCTAGTGCATGAGTTGCAAATGGTTAGTATGCAGATACCGCAAGTAATTAGGAAACTAATAGAATGTTATTTAATACGGGGAGTAAATTAAAAGAAAGTCAGGAAGTTATGCTTCATTTTTTACAAAGCTTTGGTAAGACTACACACAAAAGTTCTGAGAGGTCATGAGAGTAGGTATGGAGAGGATGTTTCCTCTGGTGGGCAAAATAAGAACAAGAGGTCATTGTTTGAAAAAATAAAGAGATCATCCATTTAAGACAGAGATTAGCAAAACATTTTTCTCATGGAATGCTTTTCCTCAAAAGATATTGGATGCAGAGTCTTTGATTTTCTTTTAGGCAGAAGGAGACAAATTCTTGATAAATATGAGTTTGTAGCATCGCTGGGATAAGGCATGAATGTGAAGGAATGACTTATTGAAAAGCGGAGGAGGCTCAAGCTGCTCAGGGGCTGAGTAGTTGACTCCTACTCCTAATTCATATGCTATCATGTTCATATTTTCCTTCAGGTTTTTGTTAAGCCCTTAGGAGTGCCTTTCTATTTTAAAGGTCTTATACAAAGGCAATTTGACACAATAGTACTTCTCCAAAATTGACAGAGCAGCTCAAGGCCTAATATTAAAGACAGAAGTAACCAGCTGATTATCTGTTTTTTTACATTTATTGCCATGAGAATATAGTTTATAATGTGTACAGATAGACTCTTTTGCTAACCATTCCTGTATCTGTCTCACCTGAGTAATCTCATTTAAAATAGCTTTCAAACATGTAACCTTGCAATAGCTGCCTTGACAGTGGAAAACATTGGAAGCAAGGATTGACATTGAGATGTTTCCATTTTATTAAACCAATAATATACTTAACATATATTATTTATGTAAATAAATGCTACAGGCTTAGGAAACATTGTTTCCATTCAGATAAGGTCCATTAGCCACTCAAATTTTACTCTTTGTGATATGGATGGCCCTTTTGATGAAATTGCAACCATACCGTTCAGACTCAAAATTCAGAACTCAGTAAATCTCATTATACTTTTAGAACTGAAACAAACATAAATGAATTGAAAAGAGCATTGCAGTTTTATGAGATTACATCATTGTATTTTATTGGGCCACTAGGGGGCCAGCAGACCAGAACTCTTCTATATTTTATTAATACAGTAATATCATCATGTTGTCTGACAAAACAAATTGAAAAGTCTAACTAATAAAATTACAGTTTGAACAATACAAAGCTGGATGAAATAAAAGGTTCTCCATGTAATAAGTATAGATTTAACGAAAAACCATTCTTGGCTTCGAATGTTGTAAATCACACTATTAATATATCTGTATTCAAACTTTACAATGATAACCTGGATTTACATGTTTGAACACCAGCTTGTTCAATATTTAGCGTCAATGGGTTGTGAAATAGGTAGCTGTTCCAAATCCTTCAGCATACTTGACAGATGTAGTTAATAACAGTGCTGAAAATATGTTGCTGGAAAAGCGCAGCAGGTCAGGCAGCATCCAGACCTGCCTGACCTGCTGCGCTTTTCCAGCAACACATTTTCAGCTCTGATCTCCAGCATCTGCAGACCTCACTTTCTCCTAGTTAATAACAGTCTCAAGTCAGAATCTTCCTTGCCTTGTTGGAGGCAGCTTTGGAGGCTATGTGGCCTGGAAAAAGAATAGGGAAACTCCATCAAGATGACACCCTATCATGACCCAGAGGTTCCAGAGAAAGAGTTATCATGTTCCTTGGAGAGAGGCAGCCACATGGTCTAATAAAGGCACTGTATTCTTTGCTGACTGACCTTCTCCAATATTAGACCTAGGGAGCCTGGAGTCTGTGAACTTGAAGAAGGTGGCTTTTTAATTACAGGTGTGAAAGACATCAAAGCGTCTTCCCCACCCCCCAAATGATGGATCTGTATCCTCAGATGTAATCATTTCAGTGGAATGGTGGCCTCGATGTACTATTGATTCTTTTTGAGCCTTTTAAAAAGTATTTTGTGGCCTCCAATTTTGAGGCATTCTTTCACTAACCTATCTGCCTCAAGATTGCCTATTTTACCCAGGGTGATTGCTGGGGCTGAATGCTACATGCCCTCTTACTAAGCTGTCCATGTGGCAGTCCTGGAGACAGATTCTCAGTTGACTACTTCCATACGTTTGTCACCATGTTGTGAACAGCACACCTCATTGAGATTGACACCTTCAATTATTTTCTACATTGGGAAAATTCTATCCTGGTTACCATGGAATCAATCCATATCCAATATCATCCAACAGTAAATAAATATTCCAACAGAAAGTGTATTGATGGGACTGGTCAATTGGTAAATATTGCAGATTGCCTGGCCTTTAACTTCCTCTTTTCCTTTTATTATGATACCAGAGCTTTAATGGTTAAATAATAACATCAGGATGTACAAACCTTGCAGTTCTTTGAGTTTCAAAGGCTGAAAGGTAAGTCTTCAAAATGATAAAGGAGAGACAAAAGGCAACCTATTTCCTTGGGAGCGACTTAATGTTATAAACGTGAAGTCATGGAGCAGTTTTTCACACTTCTGTACCTAATCGGTTGTGGATGTCAGTCAATTGAAAACTTGCAGCTTATGTTTGATAGTTTATTTTGTTAGGTTAGAGCATCAAGAGAAATAGAAGAAAAATGTGTAAGTGGAATAGAGATAAAGCTATCCATCAAATAAAAATGGAGCAGATTTGAGGGACTGGATCACCTACAGTTGTTTCTACAAAGCTTTCAAAAAGAAGACTAAAAATCACACAACACTAGGTTATAGTCCAACAGGTTTATTTGAAAGTACAAGGTTTTGGAGCAGGTGCTCTGAAAGTTTGTACTTTCAAATAAACCTGTTGGACTATAACCTGGTGTGTGACTTTTAACTTTGTCCACTCCAGTCCAACACTGGCTCCTCCACATCAAAAAAAAGACTAACATTTATATATCTTGCACAGTCATCAAAGCAGTTCACCAATTAAATATTTTTAATGTGAATTACTATCTATTGTAGGAAACACAACAGTCACTATGTTGTGGGAACTTGCTATGTGCAATATGACAATGACTGGGACACCTGTGGTAATTCTGTCTCCTCTTTGTAAGTTTTGTATCCCCCTGAGAGAGCATCTGGGGCTCCAATTTCATGTTTCATCTGTCAGACTGCCAGGACACTGTAACAGCTGAAGAACAAACAAGCTGACTAAAAGCAAGCAACAGAGAAATTATTGGGGTTTACCAGTTTATGTACTCGATACAGTTCTCAATTTTTTTTTCACTCTGACCTGTTGAGCCACGTTACTTTCTAGATCATACCACTAATGGCCATCCCTTCAACTGTCCAGGCTTGAAGCTCTTGAATTCTCTCTCTAAATCTCAAAGCATTGTAGATTTCTTAAAGCTGCTCTTACAAACCTACATCTGTGACCAAACTTCTGGTCACCTGTCTTTGGACTGAACCTTATAATATTTTGATTAAATATTAATTTTGGTCAAGCTTTACAGAGGGTTTCATTCCATAAGGCCTAGAGAGATTTTTTTGCTATATTATCACAAACTGCCTCACTAACGACCAAACACATATCAATGGCACCCATCTCATCCAATGCTAGCTTGATTCTACCATCTTGCTGTAATTGGAAGAACTCAGCACCCACCTCAGATTTCCAGGCACCAGTGCTATCTCTAAATCCTGGCCAAACACCCAACCAAGTACTGGCATTGCAGAGTTGTCCTTCACTGGCAATGTACTAGGACAGCAGCCCCAAACACACACTGTTCATGACACTTTCCTCATTCTTTTGTGGGACATGGACGTTTTTGGCTGGACATCTGCCCATTCCTTATTGCCCTTGAGAAGGTGGTGGTGAGCTACCTTCTCAAACCACCACAATCGCTGTGTGTAAGTTGACCCACGATGCCCTTATGGAGGTGCTGTCAAGGCATTGTGGAGGTGCTGTCTCAGGTGACTTAAGGTGAGGTAAGATGTTGCATAACAAGTTTGTGTGATTTGGAATGCAATGAGTCATACAGCACAGAAACAGACCCTTCAATCCAACCAGTCCATGCTGAACATAATCCCAAACTAAGCTAATCCCATCTACCTGCTCCTGGCCTATATCCCTCCAAACCTTTCCTATTCATGTATCCATCCAAATGTCTTTTAAATGTTGTATTTGTACCCGCACCCACCACTTCTTCAGGAAGTTCATTCCACACATGAATGACGCTCTGTGTAAAAAATTGTCACTTATGTCTTTTTATTAATCTCTCTCCTCTCACCTTAAAAATGTGCCACCAATCTTGAATTCCCCATTTTCGGGAAAAGACAACGATCATCAACTCTCCCTATACCTCTCATTATTTCATAAACCTCTACCAGGTCACCTCTCAACCTCCTATGCTCCAGTGAGAAAAGTCCCAGCCTATTCAGCCTTTCCTTATAACTCAAACCTTTCATACCCAGCAACATCCTGGTAAATCTCTTCTGAACCCTCTCCAACTTGATAATATCCTTGCTCTAACTGGGCAAGCAGAACTGGACACAGTGTTCCAGAAGAGGCCTCACCAATGTTCTATACAATCTCATGATTACATCCTAACTCCTAAAGTCAAAGGACTGAGCAATGAAGGCAAGTGTGCCAGATGTGTTTTTAACCATCCTGTTTATATGTGACATAAACTTTAAAGAATTATGTACCTGCACCCTGTTCTACAGCACTGCCCAAGGCCCTACCATTAATTGTATAAGCCTTATCCTTGTCTGTTGTGCCAAAATGCAATACCTCGCATTTATCCAGATTGAACTCTATCGGCCATTTTTCAGCCCATTGACCCATTTGATCAAGATCTCCTTGTAATCTTAGAAAATCTTCTTCACTGTCTACTATGCCACCAATTTTGGTGTCATCTACAACCTTACTAACCATGCCTTCTATATTTTCATCCAAACCATTTATATAAATGACAAACAAGAGAGGACCCAGAACCATTCCTATGGGATACCGCTGGTCACAGACTTGCAGTCCGAAAAGCAGCCCTCCACCTTTACTGTCTGTCTCCTGCCATTAAGCCAGTTATGTACCTAATTGGCAAGCTCACCTTGAATCCCACATGACCTAATTTTACTAATTAATCTACCATGCAGAACCTTGTCAAAGGCTTTACTAAAAGCCAAATAAATAATGACATTCAAATGGAAAATTAATAAGGACTTGGATTTGAAAATTGTACAGGACTCAGAAAAGGAGCAAGAAACTAAGATTAGCTCTTTCAGCAACTTGGCAAAGGCATAATTAGTCTTTTGGCCTCCTTCTGTGTACTATCATTCTATAACTGTATGATGTACAAAACAAGAGAAGGGCAGTACACATTGGTGTTTAGAAGTGTTCAAATCTTCAAGGTGAACTCAAAAATTGTCCAATTAGTTAGCCAGTTAATTAATAAACAATCTTACAATTCCATAATACATACAAGTTTCTTTTAGGTAGAATGAAACACAAAGACTAAAAAGGGCACAATGCCAGTGTCTCCACTAAGAATGTGAGTTATAAACAATCACTCCAATTGCACAATGTTTTTTCCTAAAGTATGTAAATCTATACTTCACAGATACTTAAACTAAATGTGTGTCTTTAATCTCTAATACTGATATTGTATGGAGAATGTACTTGTTTAATATTCAGAAAAATGCAAAACCACAAAGTAGGAATTTTTTTGCTAATGGAGGATGATCATCAATGCAGCGATGGTAATAGTTGCAGTAGAGTGAAGAATTTGTTCAACTGTTCCGGGGGTCTCTGATTTGCGAATGCTCAGACTTATAAACACTCATACTTACAAACGCAATCCCATCCAGGGATGTAATTTTAAAGACCTGACATACGAACATTTCCTGCACTTAGAACGGCTGCTTTACATTGTCCTGCATTATGTTCTGATTTGTGTACAAATCAACTTGTGAACAAACTCCAGCATGGGACCTATCCACAACTTAGGACTATCTGTATATGTAGTAATTTAGTAGGATATATGTAAAACAAAAATACAGAATTGAGCCTCTCGATGTCATATATTTTCAATTAAAGAAGTTTGTCTTTCTTTCGTGAGGTACTCAAGGTTTAAAGAAACACAGTTTTAAAATACAGCTGGAATAATTTATAACCAGCAGGGTGGAATCTTGATGGTGGTCAAAGATTATTACAGATCTTGCACTGAGAGTTTGAAACTGTCAAACTCAAGCTAATATACTGAATGTTTTTAGCTTAGCCTATTGATGTTGAGCTTCAGGCATGTAATTCAGCAGCAACAGGCAGTTTACTGGTTCTGGAGAAGGTAATTAGCTCTTCTGCAATCAAATATTGTGATGGTACTTTTTTCAGGCAAATTTGCTAAAGTCAATGTATCTTCTAAATGTTACATTACTATTGGAGTTTGATGGTGAAAACTGCATTTAGGTTCACCAGGGTAGCAGCTCAAAGAATTGGGGAAAATAAATGTTTACATTCCAGAACACCCTTTCTCAAATTGAGTCAGATATCTCTTGGCATGAGATGGGTTTGTTAATGTTTCACTCTTAACTTAGCCCAATGCCCCAGCTATCTAAAAGGTTGTGTGGCTTCCACAAAGATTTCAAGTGCTTGTCTCTACACAGAAGAGTAGTCTGATCTGTATTGGAAATGAGGATTCTGACTCAAATCAAACGATGTGGCCCCTAGATAGAACAAATACCGATGGAAAATGGAGATCTAAAATAAAAACAAAAATTGCAGGGGAACCCCAGTTGCTTTGGCAGCATCTGTGGGGAGAAAACCAAGTTGACATTTCGAGTCCTGTGGCTCTTCATCAGATGTCAGAGTTATGATGAAGAGTCACTGACTTGAAACTAAACACCTGTTTTCTCCCCACTGAACATTTGGCCATGTGGCTATAAATTCTGGGAATTCCGCAGCTAGTAACTCATCTCCCAACTCCCAAGGCCCAACCACCATCGAAAAGGCTTAAGTCAGGAATGTCACGGAATAGTTTCCACTTGCCTCAATGAATGCAGTACCACCAGGTCAAAACAGTCAACTTTACAGACTTCCCATTAGCCACCTTAAACATTCACTCCCCCAAAACAATAAACTGTGGCTGCAGTGTGTGTCATCCACATGATGTACAGCAAAAACTGACCAAGGATTCATTAGCAGCAGCTTTCAAGCCTCCAATCCCTGCTAACCAGAAGGATAAAGGCAGCTGGGAACACCAGCACCTCAAAGTTCTCACACCATCCTGATTTAGAACTGTATCACTGCTCTGACACTAGTTAGTGAACTGCCTTCTTGAAACGCTGCAGTCCATTTGGAAAAAGTAGGCCCACAATGCTGTTAGGGAGGGAGTTCCAGGATTTTGACCAAGTGACACTGAAGTAATGGCAATATATTTCCTAGTCAGAGTGGTGAGTGGCTTGGAGGAGATTTTGAAGGTCGTGGTGTTCCCATCTATCTGCTGCCCATGTCATTCTAGCTGGTTGTGGTCTTTGGTTTGGAAGGTGCTGTTTAAGGTGCATTCCTTGATAAATTTGTACAGAATCTTGTAGACAATACACACTGCTGCTACTGAGCATTGGTGATGGAGAGAGTGAATGTTTGTGGATGTGATACCAATTAAGTGGGATTCTATGTCCTTGATGGTGTTAAGCTTCTTGAGTGTTGTTAGAGCTGCCAACATCTCACTCCTGACTTGTATCTCATAGATGGTGGCCAGGCTTTGGGAAATCTGGAAGTGAATTACCCACTGCAAGATTCCTAAGCTCTGACGTGCTGTTGTGGCCACAGAACTTATATTGCTAGTCCAGTTCAGTTTATGGTCAATGGTAACCCCCCAGGATGCTTATAGTGAGGGATTTAGTGATGGTAATGCCATTGAATGTCAAGAGATGATGGTTAGATTGTTTCTTGCTGGAGATGGCAATTGCCTAGCACTTGTGTTGAGCCAATGTTATTTGCCACTTTTCAACTCAAGCCTGGGCATTGTCCATGTTATCCTGCATTTGGATGTGGACTGCTTCAGTATCTGAGGAATCACAAATGATGCTGAACATTGTGCAATCATTGGCAAACATCCTTACTTCTGACCTTATGAGGGTCATTGAAGTAGCTGAAGATGGCAGGGCTAACCATAGTACCCTGAGGAACTATCTTGGAGCTGAGATGACTGACCTCCAATACCCACTTTCCTTTGTGTCAGGTATAACTCCAAACAATGGAGAGTTTTCTCCCTGATTTCCATTAACTCTAATTTTTCCAGGACTCCTTGATCCCATATTTGTTCAATGTCAAGGACAGTCAAAGACTGTCACTTACAACTTACTTTTGGATTTCATCTCTTTTGTTTATGTTTTGACCAAGGATGTAATGAGTTCAGGAACTGAGTGGCCCTAGTGTAACCCAAACTGAGCATCAGTGAGCAGGTTATTGCTGTGCAGGTGATGCCCGATAGCACTGTTGCTGACACCTTCCATCACTTTACTGATGATCGGAAGTAAACTAAGTGGACAATAATTGGATGGGTTAAATTTAGCCTGTTTTTGGCTTACAGGACATACTTAGGCAATCTTCCACATGGTTGGTTAGATACCAGAGTCGTAGCTGTTTTGGAACAGGTTGGTGAGGGGTACAGCACATTTTGGAGAACAAGTTTTCAGAACTACTGCAGGTTGTTGTTAGGGCCCATAGCCTTTCCAGTATCCAGCATCACTAATGTTGCTTGAAATCACATGGAGTGAATCACTGGCTGACAAATGACATCAGTGATGCTAGGGGCCTCTGGTTGAGGCCAAGATGGATCATCCACTTTGAAATTCTGGCTGAAGATTGTTGTGAGTTCTTCAGCCTTTTACACCGATGTGCTGGGCTCCCTCAATAATGAGGATGGCAATGTTTGTGGAGCCTTCTATGAGTTGTTTAATTAACCACCATTCATGATTGGATGTGGCAGGATTGCAGAGCTTAGATCTGATCCATTTGTTGTGAAATCATTTAGCTATGCCTATCACTTGTTGTTTGGTATTCAAGTAGTCCTATTTTGTAACTTCATCAGGCTGACACATCATTTTTAGGAAGGCTTGATGGTGTTCCTGGCACACCCTCCTGTATTCTCCATTGACTGGTGCAAGTCCTGATTTTAGTGGGTAGAGATTGAATATGTACTCTATAGGTGGCAAAAACACCAAACACACTGTATGATTTCTATGTAAATTTTTTCAGTGCCTCAAAAATCAAACACTTGTGCTTCATCTGTCCTTCAATGCAATTAAAAAGTGAAAGTCAGGATCTTGTGGAAGGATTTTTTTTCTGTAGTAGGTGCTCTGATGTGACTTCTTTGAAGATACAAATGGTTTATTTTCCTCTAGTCAGTTATTTGTAGACCCTGTTTCATCAAAACAAATGGGTGTGCAGATGCCTAAGAGGAAATATAAAATGAGCCAGCTTGAATTCCTTTGCAGGCCTGTTGCTACTTATCACTGCATTACCCTTCAATGCTATGCTGATTGTGATTAATTCAGTACACTCATGCATTCCCTGGTAGGTGAGATCCCGGGCGCAGGGTGAAAATTTGCTGACAGAATGTTATTATATGCATTATTCATCAGTACGTCATGTTCCCTAAGTTATTCTTCCATTTGACTTATGGAACTCTTTTAGTGTGTAGCGCACTATTGTACTATCATGTTGTGACAAAGCATCACTATTAGAAAATAATACTCCTCTGCAACCTCTCCCCCTCAAAAAAAGAACTGTACTAATGTTTACATCTTTTAAGCAATTCCACAAAATGAATAGCTTGATACACCAGACAAATAGTAAGTGTATAATAAATGAATTTTTAAAACAGTGTGATTCAAGTCTCAAGAATGTTTTCATTTTTTGCCTTTGTATCATGCTTGATGATATTTTCAGCATTAAAGCATTCCTTGGAGTGGCCTAACCCAGTTAGAGTGCTTTCATATCCCTCTAATAAAATTTTAAAGTGTTTTAATCAGTTCTAAGGTATGTGATGACGGTTATATTCCTCTCCAAAATAGTGTAAGATTCCACTCACTTACTGGCATGATTTTAATTTCTTATCACATGGTGCTTTCACATCCACTCAGTTCACTGGTTCCTCCCAGTCATGTGACATAAGTTGGACTTCTGAGTTGTAGCTACTCCCCTTTCCTAAAGTCTGCTTCAACTTCTCACAGTTCAATGCTGTGTTGCTTGTTCTCCTCCCTAATAGTTCAGCTTGTACCCTGTTACTAGTGAGGTGAAGAGAATTTGTATTCTGAGTAGTGTTTTTGTGGAAATGTTCATGGAGCTGTCATTATCACCAAACACAGGCTCTGCCTATCTGAGTTCCTTGTCACCTCAGGGACAGGATATGTACCTTCGGTTGCATCAGTCACAACGGCGATCCCCATACAGAATGAGCAGGATGATTGCAAGACAGCAGCTGGTAACTAGAATTCAGCATGGTATGTTTGTTATATCAAAGAATTCAATGTTTACAGGTCAAGATAATTCAGTAGTCAGATCTTAACAGCAACCAATCATAAGACAAATGCCTACTTGTAATATTTTAAGAAGCAATATCTTTCCTGTAATATTTTTATCCCACAGGTTTAGATCTTAATTTTTAAAACATTCAGGATAGTTGGTATTTGCCATATTTTTCCTCATAACTCCACAAGAAGTTTTTCTTTTTGCTTACTGCTATAACTGTGGTAAGCTGCTGTAACAGGTGTGTAGTCAGTTGTATTCATGATGTGTCACAGCCTTGTGTGAAGCCAAAAGTAGAACAGCACTGTGATATTTTTCAATAAGGTTAGATTGGTTAACATGTTTGTAATTGTTTAAAGTCTCCACTTGACCTTTTGTTAATTCATGATATGATTACTTGTTTCTGAAAGTCATTTTAAAATGGTCATGCAACTACAAACATGATAAGCTACCACTTTTTAAATTTTAAGATTGGCCACTTCTGCTTCATTGGCTTGAAATAACAACTCATTAACTAAATCTAAAAACACTCAAATATGAACATGACATCATTGTGACAAAAATGATACACAGCTGTTCTCCCTTCTCATTGCCCAAACAAAAATAGTTTCCTGATACACTACTTAAGTAGACTCTGCCCCTTTTTATCAAAGTATTTAAATAGTTCCTCATTACTTGAAGTTATTCTTTCAAAACAGAATATTAACTAGTTGAGTCATCACCTGTGTACCTTTTTAAGTTGGATTGCTTAGCAACATTGTTTAATCTTTTACTGCTGCTCTCATACCAACAATTTTAATCATCCTTGTTGATATTGTAGGCTGGTTGACTGTTCAACAAAAATTCCATCCAGTCTCATCTTGTGATCATTTATTTTGCTTTGTCAGTTATCTTCAAACGATATACTATATGCGCGCATTATGTTTTGGAAATTCTTTTGTAAAACCTTTTGGACATTTTGCCAACCTCTGCTTTTTCCAACTAAGGAAAGATCATTTCATGGATATTTTATTCCAGAACAACTTTTTTTTTCATTCACTGATGTTTACACTACCACCTTCCCCTTCAGGCTTCTGTGGCAGTATCTAATGCAGTGTACTTTCCAAAGTAATTTTGGCAGAATGTTTTACAAAAGTAAACACAAACAGAATTTTAATACAGGGCCACTATTGCCATCGATGTCATCAGTAACAACATCTTGAATATTCATTTACAAATATCAACATTTCAGAACAGCTTTGAAACATGGCAAACAAATAATCATTCATTAAACAAAATCTATCCATAGAATTACTACCCCGGCCTGAAAAATTGGAGAGCAGCAATTGTTTTGCAGTTTTAATGTTCGTTGATCAAAAAAAGATTTTTGGTTGTGTTGACTCCACCAGTAGGCCTGTGATCACAAATGCATAATCACATCAATAAATCAGGAAATGCATTTGATCTGCATCAGGGAAATGTTGACAAAACAAGGACAGCGCCAGTTGCACAGTGCAGATAACATTTATCTCCAGAACATTCCAAATATTATCAGTTTTGGCAGGGACCCCCTGTTATGTATTTAACCATCACCAACAAGTTCAGAATGTTGCTTGCACTATTCCTAGTCAAGTTCATGGCCAGTTAAAACAAAAGTTGTCTTGTCTGCCTGAACTTGTTTGAGTGCTGTTTCATAGTATCGTCCATTTGAGAAGCGCCTGTTTGATTTCACTGGGCCTGTTGTCTTTGGGCAAGGACAAGGATCTCCTGAACTGCTACAAAATACTGCTGTTTTGACTAAATATATGTCCTACGTTCCCTAGTTTTCCTTTTTCCTTTAATGTAGCAAATGTGTAGGATAACAATTGCTAAAATGACCAATCATGAGACTACAATTAGTATCAATGTAGAGTAATAATGAGACTTTTTCAATTCACATCTAATGCTTACAGCTGATACCAGTTTCTAGGGAACTGGTTAATTTAGGCACAAGAGCCCTCTTGTGGCATAGTGGTAGTGTCCCTACCCCAAGACCGAGAGATTCGCATTCAGGTCCCACCTGCTCTAGATGTGTAATAATATCTGTGAACTAG
>NC_057715.1:87278091-87359665 GCF_004010195.1 Chiloscyllium plagiosum | reverse complement strand
AAGCAAGATTATTTATTTGTAGTGTGAAATTTCTATTATTGCGAATGTATTTTGACATATTTGCATTAACTTGAAATAAATTAGCACAAAGCTCCATTCTTTCAGCTGCTGGCAATGTAACATATGTTCTAGTGCATGACCTGGTAGCAGTTATGAATTGGGCGTGGCCTTTAAAGCACAGGGTGTCCCTGGCTTATTTAGGGGAACATTTGTCATTTATAGCCTAGCTTTTTTGCCGAGTGCTTTTTACAGCATTGGTTTAAATTTGAGTGATATTTACATTTATATCCATGTATTACAGGGAATGGTATTTACAGCATGTATTATTGTGTTTTGTTTCTGAATGATATTTGCAAGCACAGGTTATCCAGAAAAATTTGATAGTGTTTATAGTAGCGGTTCTCAATGTTTTCAGGGAATGGTAATTGCAATGCAGATTCTCGGTTGTGTTGGAAATTGAATAACAATTGTTTGTTCATTTTGTTTGTACATTAACTAACTGGCTGAGATAAAATATTAATGACCTTTCAGCATGTTTAAAGTTCTCATAAGTAGATTTTTTTTTTACAATGTGGATTTTCTAAATGTTCATGCAACTGTTAGAAAAAGATCAAAGTTTCAGTTAAATTTCTCCAGACTTTTGTAGCAGAGGTAATGAGGGAAATTACTGTAAATGTGGTGTTGATGAGAATGATCAGAACTATAGAATGCTTGAGGAAGTTGGAATATGTTCCAATAATTGGATTGAGTCAAATTAATAGATGTTAACCAGGCTAATAAACAGACTGGGCAATACTATCTGTAAACTCACATCTGAATGTGACAAATATAGTAGAATAATACCACCAATAAATTTAAGTTGGCTTATCAACAAAAAATAGTTCAGAATTTATGTTTATCATCTTTTGGAGCATACACAGATTGGAAAAACATTCATTTGAATGACCTGTTATGAGAGTGGTGAAGGCAGGGAAAGTGAGTGATGACGACAAAGCCAAAACACTGCAGATGCTGGAAATAAGAGCAAAACTGAGCAAACTCAGAAAAAACTTAGCAAGTTGGACAGCATCTGCAGAGAGAGAGAGTTAATATTTCATCAGAACATAACAAAATTGCATAGATGATTGAGGGATATCAACTTAAAGGGTTATGAGGTTAGAACAGGGGAATAGGACAAACCAGAAGGAGAACTAACGTGGATTCAGTAAGTCAAATGGGCTTCTCTGTGTTATAATGATGCTATGGTTCAATTTTGATCCAATTTCAGCTCCTAGTGCGCTCCTGATTTTCGTTGTTCTACCATAGGCTGCCAAGGCCCAAAGTTCCTGAATTCCCAATCTAAAGCTGTCTCCCTCATTACTCATTTGAGGAGTGCTTTCAAACATTTATGGCTTGATGTCAAATTTTATTTGATAATATTCCTCTCAAGTACCTTGAGATATTTTGCTACATTCAAGGCATTCTGTAGTGCACTTTGGCTGTTCCGTTCAGCTTTGTTTAATTCTAAGCTTGCTGTTTTAGAAAGGAGCTACAATGCAGTAGTATTCAATTGAGGCAATGGCGGTCTCAAGAGGAACAATCCTACGTTCTTGAGGGAATGTAAGCCCTATTGACTGCCCCACGAGCACTTAACCAGGTAGGGCAGGTGTTCTATGGGATTGGGGACCCTGGGGATAGGCATCTTACCACGAAGAGCTGCTACCTTCTCTAAATCATTGGTAGTGTCATTAGGGAGACAATGGCTACTGCTGGTAATGTAGCTACCATGTTCCAAGACGGCTACAAATTACAGAAGGAGGGAGATCACTGGAGAGCATATATAAACAGCATTCAGTGGGTGGCTCTCAGCAAGCTCACATTCCTTCCACCATCCTGTGCTGGATTTCTTGATCAGACATTGCAGTGACTTTGGAAGAGAAACACCCCTTTTCCTCTCTTTTTTGCCCCCACCCCTAGCTTCCCCAAAATCCACACTTAGCTCTTCATGGCAGGTTGCCTACTCACGAATGGGTGAATACCAGATGGATTGGAATGAGTTGGCATTAATTAACCAGAAAAGGGCCTCATTGGGTTGAAGGATTATCCACAAGTTGTCCTACACAGACTTAATCTGGACAGAGGCAAGTGCTGACAAAGTCTCTGTCAACCATCCTTCCACCTGAATAAATGCCATTGCTACCAAAATTTGCTGGGGAAAGACATTAAATCCTATCCAGTGGCTGTGTTCTAATGGAGCCACTATTGGCTCTGTAATAATGATGTTTTAATTTGTCTTTGCTTTATTTCTGCTTTTAATTTTTTGAAATCCAATTTTCCTGAGCCAGCTTTGCTGTTTGTGTCTGATTCAGTGGTGCTTAGCAGAAATGTTAACACGGACAACTGATGGTAGTTTTTCCAAAATGTAAACACAATCCCACAAATATCCATTACTGTTGAGTCTTGATTACAGTAAGATATAGGATAATAAAAATGCACTGCACCTCAAGTTTAGAAGTTTTGGTTTCTAAAACACTTGGGGCCACTCTTGTGCAATAGCATCTTAAAATTCAACAACATTCCTTTCAGCCTCTTTATTTTTCCCCTCTGAGGTAAATATATCCAGTTTCCTTATTCTCACTGTAGTTTAGGTTGCTAACCGCCAGTAGCAATTTACTCTTCTATATATTACTCACGGTCAGAATTGCCCCACAATGCAGAAAGTAAAATTCTACAGTATCTCATATGGAACTGAACCAGTAGAGTCATACAGCACAGTAACAGACCCTTAGGTCCAACTTGTCCATGAAGACCAGATATTCTAAATTTAATCTAGTCCCATTTGCCAACATTTGGCCCCTATCCTCCTCAAACCCTTCCTATTCATATACCATCCTTTTCAAATATTGTAATTGTACCGGTCTTCTCTACTTCCTCTAGAAGCTCATTCCATACACACTCCACACGCTGCATGAAAACATTGCCTCATAGGTCCCTTTTAAATCTTTTCCCTCTCTCCTTAAACCTATGCCCTATGGTTTTGGACTTCCCAACCCCAAGAAAAATTCACCCTATGTCCCTCATTTTATAAGCATCCTATAAGGTCACTCCTCAGCCTCTGCTCCAGGAAAAATAGCGCCAGCCTATTCAGCCTCTCCCTGTAGCTCAAACCTTCTAACTCTGGTAATATCCTTGTAAATATTTTCTGAACCCTTTCAAGTTTAACAACATCTTTCCTATAGTAGGGAGACCAGAACTGAATGCAGTGTACCAAAACTGGCCCAACCAATGTCCTATACAGATGCAAAATGACATTTCAACTCCTATGCTCAAGGCAAGAGTACCAAACGCCACCTTCACTACCATGTCTACCTGTGATTCCACTTTCAAGGAACTATTAACCTGCACCCCAAGATCTCTTTGTTTGGCAACACTCCCCTGGACCCTAACCATTAAGTGTGTAAGTACTGACCTGATTTGCCATAGCAAAATGCAATATCTCTTATTTATCTGAATTAAACTCCATCTACCACTCAGAATCCCCTCTAGCAAAATACCCACCACTGATGTCAAACTCACTGGTCCATAGTGAGGCATTATCCCAATTGATAAAGTCAGGTCTTTGGTCAGGAGATGGTAAGGGTGCAGGGAGCAAAATGGCTAAAACCAGGACAGAAAAACCTAGGAGAAGCAGAAAGAGACCACAAAACCCAAAGGGATATATGGGTGACTTTATTGGTGAAAATGAAGATTTTAAATGCAATGCAAGTTGGTGAGAGAAGGGTTGAGTGCATCAAGATACACAAACCTTATTCTGTGGCATTTGAAGATTATGTTGGGCAGAGATTAAGGAGTTGGAGAAATTGAGCTTCCATGATAATTTTAGGATCTGGGCTGTGAGCCACTGATTGAGAGAACCTATGATATTGTTTAGCTTCTTTATTGAAAGATTCTTTCTGCAGATACTCTTTAAATCACTCTTATTCTGTAGCCTTGACATTGCTTTTGTCCACATTATGCAACATCTGCTTTTTATACTTCCTAATTTAACCCAATCTCTATAACTTTTGTCCTTTTTGTTTTCTTTATTCATTCATTAAGGCATTCCATAAATTGATATGAGGAAGATGATAGTAAGCTGTTTTCCTAAACTACTACTCACGGTATTAGGAAGTGTTCCAGGACTTTGACCAAGCAATAGTAGAGGAATAGTGATACAGTCTTGAGACAATGGTGAACAGTTAACGCCATCTAACATGCTGCAGTCTCAGAAGATTAGCACCCAGTATATCTCGTAGAAAATGTCAACAACCATCCTTAAGACCTGACAAATGATTTAAAATTAATTAAATGAGATGGATCGTCAAAGAGATGTACAGCATGGAAACAGGCCCTTTGGTCTAACTTGTCCATGCAGACCAGATATCCCAACCCAATCTAGTCCCATCTGCCAGCACCCAGCCCATATCCCTTCAAACCCTTCCTATTTATCTGCTAAATCAACTTGTGAAATAAAGGCAAGGGACTGAGATAGGAAACTTATTAGTCATGTAATTAGAGAGTGACTTTTATGTTTACATAGAGTCCTTTATGAGGCTGGCCAAACAGATTTTACTGGGAAATAGAGAACTTTGTCCCAGTCGAGGGCATGAAAGGACTGAAGTACAAGTTTCCTCAAAATATAATAGAATGATTTAATCCCCCACAGTTTCAGATTTAGGGACATCATTATGCTTTTGTGGTAACATGGTGATCTTTTTTGGAAAAGACAGTGGCCTGAAGTGACCTTTTCTTAATACCATATATTATATGATAAGAACAACAGTGAACCATTTATCTATTTCGTTAGTCAATGAAATAATGCTGATCTGTGAATTATTTTAATTGCCACAAAAAAATTCTAATTGTAAGTAGTGCCAGATAGCTCCCTGAGGATTGTTTATTTTTACCTGTGACCCAAAGCCATGAGGGTAGCTGCTGATAAAATATACTTGTATTTTAACAAATTGCTCCAGAGATAGCTTTGACAAATAGAGTTAAGGAAAATCCAAAGGATTTTTTCCAAAAACATCAAGGACACAAGGTAACTAGGGAGACAATGGAGCCCCTCAAAGATCAGCAAAGTGGCCTTTGCATGGAGGTGCAGCAGATGGGGGAGATACTAAATGAGCATTTTGTATCAGTATTTACTGTGGAAAAGGACATGGGGAAGATATAGAATGTGGGGAAATAGATGATGACATCTTGGAAAAATGTCCATATTACAGAGGAGGAAGTGCTGGATGTCTTGAAATGCATAAAGGTGGATACGTCCCCAGGACCTGATCAGGTGTACCTGAGAACTCTGTGGGAAGCTAGAGAAGTGATTGCTGGGCCCATAGCTGAGATATTTGTATCATTCTATAGTCACAGGTGAGGTGCTGGAAGACTGGAGGTTGGCTAATGTGGTGCCATTGTTTTAAGGACGGTAGTAAGGACAAGCCAGGGAACTATAGACCAGTGAACCTGATGTTGGTGGTGGGCAAGTTGTTGGAGGGAATCCTGAGGGATAGGATGTACATGTATTTGGAAAGGCAAGGACTGATTAGGGATAGTCAACATGGCTTTGTGTTTGGGAAATCATGTCTCACAAACTTGATTGTTACTTCAAAAAACTCAGAGGATTGATGAGGGCAGGGCAGTAGATGTGATCTATATGGACTTCAGTAAGGCGTTCGACAAGGTTCCCCATGGGAGACTGATTAGCAAGGTTAGATCTCATGGAATACAGGGAGAACTAGCCATTTGGATACAGACCTGGCTCAAAGGTAGAAGACAGAGGGTGGTGGTGGAGGGTTGTTTTTCAGACTGGAGGCCTGGGACCAGTGGAGTGCCACAAGGATCGGTGCTGGGTCCTCTACTTTTTGTCATTTGCATAAATGATTTGGATGCGAGCATAAGAGGTACAGTTCGTAAGTTTGCAGATGACACCAAAATTGGAGGTGTAGTGGACTTCGAAGAGGGTTACCTCAGATTACAACAGGATTGTGACCAGATGGACCAATGGGCTGAGAAGTGGCAGATGGAGTTTAATTCAAATAAATGCGAGGTACTGAATTTTGGGAAAGCAAATCTTAGCAGGACTTGTACACTTAATGGTAAGGTCCTAGGGAGTGTCGCTGAACAAAGAGACCATGGACTGCAGGTTCATAGCTCCTTGAAAGTGGAGTCGCAGGTAGATAGGATAGTGAAGAAGGTGTTTGGTATGCTTTCCTTTATTGATCAGAGTATTGAGTACAGGAGTTGGGAGGTCATGTTGTGGCTGTACAGGACATTAGTTAGACCACTGTTGGAATATTGTGTGCAATTCTGGTCTCCTTCCTATCGGAAAGATGTTATGAAACTTGAAAGGGTTCAGAAAAGATTTACAAGGATGTTGCCAAGGTTGGAGGATTTGAGCTATAGGGAAAAGGCTGAACAGTCTGGGGCTGTTTTCCCTGGAGCGTCGGAGGCTGAGGGGTGACCTTATAGAGGTTTACAAAATTGAGGGGCATGGATAGGGTAAATAGACAAAGTATTTTCCTTGGAGCAGGGGAGTCCAAAACTCGAGGCCCTAGGTTTAGGGTGATAGGAGAAATATATATAAAAGAGACCTAAGAGGCAACATTTTCACACAGAGGGTGGTATGTGTACGGAATGAGCTGCCAGAGGAAGTGGTGGAGACTGGTACAATTACAGCATTTAAAAGGCATCAGGATGGGTAAATGAATAGGAAGGGTTTGGAGGGATATGGGCCAGGTGCTGGCAGGTGGGACTAGATTGGGTTGGGATATCCGGTCGGCATGGATGGGTTGGACCAAAGGGTCTGTTTCCATGCTGTACATCTCTATGACTCTGAGTACGTGAAGAGCCTGGAGCTGCAGCCTGATACTGTCCATGAGGCTATTGCATAACCCCGAACACACAATGTCCTTGTTGTAGCATTTCAGTGAGAGTTGTCAATGCAGGACAAGGTGCAGCAACATATTTAAGTATATCTGTAATGATAGTAAATATAGTAAATGTGCCATGAGGGCTGTGACATGTATCGGATTCAAATTTTGGTGTGTAAGGGGCATGTGTCGCTGCATATTAACGAGGTAAGATGTGCATTTAGTAAGGTTATTAATGAGCAGCTCACCACTTCCAAGTGGGAATCTCACCTCAAAGCCTGGAATGATGCAGCAAGCTCCTAGCAACATGAAGTTTGGCCTTGCTGGATGTCTATTGCGATTCTGCTTAGAAAGTATTGACAGGGCAATCATATCAATGCATTCTTTATTTAAATATGAAAAATTGTGGCTCATAACATAATTCACCCCTTAATTCCTGCTTTTACTCGGGTATTTCGTTCTTACAAATCATGTTGAGAATTTCTAGCTGTGTATCTGCCTGCCTGTCTGATGCAGTAATTGAGTATCTGTTGTGTATCCCTTTACTGTGATCTTATTGCCACCTCCCTGATGTGGGAAGTAAGCCTTGTCATAAGCTTCCTTTTGCTTTTGACGCTGAAAATCTTAAATTGCCTGCATGGCAACTGCAACAAATCCCAAAGTGCTTTGCTGGTTTTGTAACTGTCCCTCTGGAGGCTTGATGAACATTACAGCAAATAACAGTCCCAGTCCCATCATTTATTTCAATACATGGCAATGCATTGCACCCTCTACTGTGGTTTCTTTTTACAACATTAGAGCGATGAGTTAACCATTAAGTTCTTTCTGCATAAATTGCATTTGTTTTCTCCAATTTAGGAATATTTTTGTTTCTGAATTAATTTGATTTTTAAGTTCATGCCTTCTATTAAACTGAGTGAAGTAGTAAATATAATCTGCAAGGAAAATCTAGAAAGTTTGCAAGGTGATTGTTTTGGTCAAGTAAATATCTTGCTCTATTCATGTGCAGGCTGACCTATGAACACACAGGTGCCACTCCTATTGTTATTTGTCATCATTGTTGCTCCTTATTTGCATGGCAATCAGTTTTATTCCTTCAACTATTTATACCTTCATGTCATCTAATTAACATTTATCAGACTGGTAAATATTGAATGCAGTTTATTTTACAAAACTTTTCCTAGATTCAAAGCATTCTAAGTGTGTATAATTTAACATTTACTGATTTATTCGTATGACATCAAAATGTATGGGCACTTAATTTGATAGTAATGCATAAATATGCTGGTTACTTTTGTCAATTGATTTTAAAAATACAAATAACAGATATTTGTTTCTTTACTTCTGCATTATTTAGAGATTAAATGAATTGAGTTAGGAAATAACATTAACCTGTGTCTACATGTGTATGAAGAGAATGAGACAAATTACCAGACACACACAATTGGTCAAAAAAATGATTTTAGGATTGAGTTGATGGTTACTTTAAAAGTGGACTGTTTTAAGTTCACATTAGGTTCATACACGCACATATTTCTTAAATGAGGTACTAAAAGGTGATACTGAAAATGCACTCTTATCTTCAAGTGATGGGAGGAAACCTGGCAGTAGCAGAGAACAAAAACATTGTTATATGGTGCAGTGTTGCTATTAATGAGATTAAAGGCATATATATATAATAGAAATTTTCTCGCAGCAGGGAGCATCATATTTTTGTCACTTGGTAAAATCTCAATTTAGTCACAGCCACACTGATTATTTACAGTTGACCATAAAGGCATCACTTAGTTTTCAACTTAATGAATTTGGAGTTTCTAAATCTATTGTGTGCCATTCTTAGAACACACCCAGTCTTGTTCAAGGTCACTATATCAAATGATGCCAGATAATTGAAGCATCAAAAAGGGTCATGTATTTATAGCAGCATTATGCATTTGTCCTTCAGAAATTCCTGTAGAACTCATTAAGCATGTTATGAAGGCAGCTTCTGTCACATAAGATGGTTTGTGCCCAGCTGGTCGACTGTTTTAAATAGTTCAAGTAACTCATAATTCCTTACTCTGGTATGGCACATTTGTTGCTACATTTGTTACAAAGAAGTATACTGAGCTGAGCTGACGGATTTGCTGGTTTTGCTTTCCTTTGGGTTGTGTTCTCAGCCAGATGACCTCTTTGTTTCTGCTTTCTGCAATCATAACCATCAGAAGCTGTCTCCCACTTGTCACTGTCATTGTTTGTCACCTTCATATCTCACTTGCAGGTGTCCTTGTAGTGTAAGTGAAAGCGCAAGGATACCACAACTCCCTTCACTGTATATCTATGCTTCAATCGGATGAATGTGGCCAATATGCACAGATGCTAGCTTAGCAATGAGTGTGTGCTGGTGTAATTAGCTCACAATTTCTGAGTCACAGACCTTGATTTGTCTGGAGATATCGAGCGTATGTCTGAGACCGTGAACATGGAAACTGTTCAGCTTTTTCTTCTGTCTAGGATATGTTGTCTTGATGTCGCCACTGTCGAGGAATGAATGGAGGATGTAGGCTTGGTAACCTGTCAGTCAGGTTGCTGTTCCAAACTCTATCATCTAGTTTGGACATAATAGGTGCAGGTTTTTTTTTTTGATGCATTTTTAACATCTGTGTTAGATATCAGTAGTACTGTCACTGACCTAGTGATCTAAAGATTCTGGCATCATGGATTCAAATCCCAAAATGGCTGCTGATGAAATTTAAATTCTATTAATAAAATCTAATTGGAAGCTACTCTCTGATTACCATCTGTTATCATAAAAACAAATATCTTAGACATCTGCTATCCTTAACCTGATTTAGCCTACATGTGATTCTATGCGATGGTGAGATGAGTGTGTCTGCACTTGACATTAAGGCAGATTTTGAAGTTAGGATCATGGAGCCCTAGCAAAGCTGGAGTCAATGAGAACCAGAGAACGCTTTCCACTTGTAGGATTCATACCTAGCACAATGGAAGATAATTGTGGCTGTTGGAGGTCATTCGTCTCAGCTGCAGGAGACATCTCTGCAGGAGTCCATCAGTAATGTCAGAGGACTAACCATCAGCTGCTTCATAAATGACCTAATCTCCATCATAACGTCAGAATGGTGAAGTTAGTTGATTGCACAAAGGTCCACACCATTCACACACTCTGATATTAAAGCAATCTTTGTCCATATGCAGCAGACCTGAACAACATGCAGGCTTGAGCTGATAAGTGGCAAATAATATTAGTAGAAGCAATGACCCATCTCTGTTGACAAGATCAAATGACTGACAAGTTGCACTCCAAGACACACGGCATCCTGACTTGGAACTGTATCAGAGCTGAAAATGTGTTGCTGGAAAAGCGCAGCAGGTCAGGCAGCATCCAAGGAGCAGGAGAATCAACGTTTCCGGCATGAGCCCTTCTTCAGGAATGAGGACACTTTCCTCATTCCTGAAGAAGGGCTCATGCCCGAAACGTCGATTCTCCTGCTCCTTGGATGTTGCCTGACCTGCTGCGCTTTTCCAGCAACACATTTTCAGCTCTGATCTCCAGCATCTGCAGTCCTCACTTTCTCTTGGAACTATATCACTATTCTTCACTGTCATTCTGCTGGAATTGCTTTCCTATCAGCACTCGGTGTCCCTACACCCATGAGGTCTACAGCTGTCTAAGAAGACAGTTCATCACCATCTTCTCAGGGGTGAATAGAGATGGGCAATAAATGTTGGTCCAGCCAGCAATGTCGATGCTCGATGAGTTAATATGAGAACAAAGTGTGGTTGACTCTTTACTTCTGAAATAATCTAGCAAGCCACTCGATGCAGGGGCATTTAGAGATGGGCAACAGGTTCTGGCCTTGTCAATCGTGCCCAGGATGATTCAACATCCCATGAAAAAAAAATTGTTTTCAAAAATTTGTGATTGTGGACTTTTTATTTTTATATTCTACACATACAACTTGCAAATGTCATTATTGCCATTGCTTAGATGATGATTTGGCAATGTCTTAGACCATAATGTTTATCTTCTCAATGTTGGTTATCAAACCAAACTCTGTAGTGTTGTGAGAATCTGCCCATTCTCTGCAGAAGGCATTCCTCCGTCTATAATTCTGCACTAGAATTCTCAGTGTAGAGTGCCTCTGAGAAATTGATCCACTTTGTCTTGATCTCTGGTAAATAAGGCTCAGGAAGCTTTTAGGTAGCTCTGACAATAAATACACAACCTCTTGGATGTCGTGATGGCATATGATGGCAGTGTCAGTGCCGAATACAACCCTGTTTGACCCCTGTGGGAATTACAAATGTTTCCACTGCAAAAACAAGGAGCAAGAGTAAGCCACTCAGCGTTTTGAGTCTACTCTGCCATTCAATAATGTCATGGCTGATACGATTTTTACACTCCACTCTACATTCTTCCATATCCCTGATAATGTTCCATCCCTTTGGTAATCAGGAATCCTATCTACCTTTGCCTTAAAATTATTTAAAGATTCTACATCTACTGCCTTTTTGAGGAAGCAAATTCCAAAGGTACAGAACCCTCAGAGAAAATGCTTCCTTATTTCTGCCTTGTATGGGCAACTCCCTTTTTATTTTTAAACTATCACCCCTAATTCTATAGTCTCTCAAAAGGGAACATCCTTCCAACATCCACCAGATCAAGCCCTTCAGGATCATTGATGTTTCAATTAAGTCAACTTTGACTCCTTCAAACTTCAGAGGGCACATGCCTAGCAAGTCTAATTTTTGCTCCTAAGACAATCTGCTTATTCCAGTTATTAGTTCAGAGATGGCTTATTATTGAACTGCTTCCAATGCATTAACACCTTTTCCCAAATACGATGATCAATGTTGTACACAGTGCTCCAGGTGCAGTCTTAGCCTGTTTGGCACACCCTCCTCATTCCTGAAGAAGGGCTTATGCCCGAAACGTCGATTCTCCTGCTCCTTGGATGCTGCCTGACCTGTGCTTTTCCAGCAACACATTTTTCAGCTCTAAGTAACCTGTAATCCTGCATTCAATTTTCCTAGCAATAAACTGTAACATTTAGTTTTCTTGATTACTTGCATACTAACCTTTTACAAATCATACATTAAGAAACTCCAATCTTTCTGCATCTCACAGCTCTACAACCTCTAACCATTTAGATATTTTTTTTTGTCATTCTTTCCCACATTGTACTCGATTTGTCAGATCTTTGTCTACTCAATCTATCTATATCCCTTTTGTAGGCTCTTTTATGTCCTACTCATGACTCGCTTTTCTATCTATCATCAACAAATGTAGCTGCCATATCTTTGGTCTTTTATCTTTTGTAAAGAATTGAAGTCGGAGCACCAATGCCTGTGGCATATCATCTTGCCAGCCTGAAAAAGACCCATTTATTCTCCTCTCTGCTTCATGTTAGCCAGCTAATCTTCTATCCATGCCCATTATTATATTGTCCCCTACACCCATGTGCTTTTATTTTCCACAATAACACTTATTGTGGCACCTTATCAAACGCATTCTGAAAATCTCCAGATGATGCATCCATTGTTCCCCTTTATCCACAGCCCAAGTTAATTCTTCAATGAACTCCAATAGATAAGGCATACACTTCAACAAAATTATGTTGGCTCTACCAGGTTACCGTCAACCTATCCAAGTATCCTACTGTGACATGTTCTATAATAAATTCTAATATTTTCCATATAACAGATGTTGATGTAACTGACCTGTAACTTTGTACTTTCCACCTCCCTCCATTTTTTTGAATAAAGGCTATTATTCCTAGCTATTTTTCCATTCAAATCTAACTAAGTTTGGAAAATTAAAACCAGTGCATCAAATATCACATTAGGTACTTTTAAAATGTTAAAATGAAATCCATCAGCACCTAAAGATTTGTCAACTCAAAGTGCCAACAATTTATTCAGTACTACTTGGAGTGAGGCAAGAAAATTACCATTTTCCTTTTCCTGATTTACAGCTATATTCAGGATGCAAGTTATATCTTGTGAAGTCCATTGCGAAATATCTGTTCAATTTGTCCTCCATTACTGAATCCCCAGATTCATTTTCTGTACAACCAACACTTGCTTTGTTAACTCTCCTTTTTATAATATGAGAATACATTTTCAATTTTGTTTGTATATTTTTGGCTGTCATACTCTCGTAGTCTGTAATAGACTCAGAAATTGCGTCCCACTCATAGCTGACTTTGCACTCTATCTTGTAATGGGACTTTTAACAATCAGCAAGTTTTGTTTTTCCTAGCAGCTTAAGTATACTGTCTCTGCGTGCTTGGTTGAATGCCTTTTTGAAATCAGTGGAGGCCACATATAGTGGTTGTCTTTGTTCACAACATTTTCTTTTGCAGCTGTTGAAACCCCAGTGGGATTCAGATGTGTTCAGCCAGGATCTGGAGTCTGAGGGCAATGCTGCAAATACTTTTCCCACAGCATTCTGAAGGCAGGTGCATTCATATTTGCTAAAAAAATATTGCAGTTGCCGTTGTGCAGGGTTTCAATCTCTGCAAAGCATCCTCAATACACAAATATCACACAGAAGACTGTGGTAAGGATCACTCTGTAATGTTAGGATATTACTTTTTTTTTTCAATCAAAGCAGAAGCGTTGTCCTTGTACTGAACTCGGCAAAACTGCTTACTCCGATAAAAACCAACAACCCCTTGACTCTGATGAAGAAGTGCCCTCCAACGTACCTCAACAGAGCATAAAGGAGGAATGGAACATACCTCAAGGTACCATTAATGATCTCACTGTTTCAATGTATGGGAAGGAAGAATGGAACAAAGCTAAGATCACTTATCATAGAAGCCAAGCAGTCTACTCTCATGACTGTTCTAAGCAAGAAGACTTTGAATGCACCAAGATCTACTTGAAGGAAAATCCAAAAGGGAATGTGCCAGACACAACAGATTGCAACTTTGCCAGAACAGTCAGATGTCCTTTGACACAATGCTAGAGCCATGTATAAAGGGATCCAAAAAGGAACAGCAACATCACCAAAGCAAAGATCTGGTCGGTTATCACTGACTGTAATAAATAGTTGAAAAGATGACTGGAAGCCTACCTTGAAATGTACTCTAGGGATAACCACCCTCCCCAAGAGTGGATACCACAGAAAGCCTGCCAAGCATGTCACAGCTGGTTATTATACTTGCTGTGCAGGAGCTGAGCAACACTATTGATTTGCTTGACGAGCAAAACTCCAGGTGCTTCTCTTACACTGCTTGAAATCACCACAGGGAACTAACATATCTACACAAACTTCTTTAAGGAGGGGTATCCAGTGTCCCAGGATTTGCATTATGCCATGCATTGTACATTTATCTATCCATCTATCTATCCACTACATCTAGTGCCTGGGAATCATGGCTAAGATGGTTGGCTTAAAACGTACTGTTGTTCCCTCAGCAGATGGTGAGAGTAGAAATAACTGCTCAACTAATACAAATGGCCTTGTCCTGGATCCTCCAACAAAAACCACACAAGTATCTTAAGACTGTGAACTAATTTTAAGTCCAGATGACTGGCTCCAGTGGTTAATGCAATATATTCAAGATATCTGTAACTTCCTTTATCAATCAGCCATGCTTCATTCCAAAGTTGTTTAACCACTAATTGTAGTAAATGCATTTTTTCACTTAGGCCATGTTTAAATATGACGAGCATGCAGTTATATTGGAGAATTCATATTCGCAATTAATCCATTTAAGATTGTGTAGAAGAGAAGTTTCAGATTGATTTAAACCACAGAATGGTTAGTTACCTAAATCAGTTTTATTAATTTTTCTTTTGACTGTTTAATAGAATATTCCTCTCTGGATTGGCCTTGGGTATTACCATTGCTTGATATTTGCCCTTAAAAACACCAGTAAAGTTCAATGCAGTCTGTCTTGGCATGCTAAATGTGTGACAGTGTAGGAAAAAATAATTTACCTTTTCACCTTTCACCAACAGGCTCAGACAGGAATGATGTTGGTGTGGGTGCAGTACAACATTCCTCTGAGCATTCACTGGGATTTGGAATAGCACACATGATGGTTTAGTTCATTGCCATTAAAGTAGTGGTCCATTATACTGCACCTCTCTTTGGAAAATAAAAAGAAATGATGAAATGCTATCAGATTTTTTTTTTAGCATTGGAAAAGATGACAACACACTGTTTACAACAAACCCTTGTCTCACTTGTACCAAGGTGAGCCATATTTCAAGTTAAGCTGTTCCTCAGACTACTGTAAAACGCAATTCTTGTTGTTATCCTGCTAATTCCATTGGATGCTGCAGATGCATATTCACAAATGTTTGTACAAATTGAAAACTTCAAGGGAGGAGAAATATCTAGTATTGCTGATCCAAAATATTTTTCAATTATTATTTTGTTTCTAAATGCATAAATTAACATTGATTAGAGAAATGGAACAAATACTTGTGGTGTGATTTCATTTGGGGTTGGATTGTACTTTTTTTTTGGCTAAGTATGATTGCATCGAGTTTTTAGCCATGTTTTCACTGCATGTTAGCAAGATTTTGCATTGTACCTTACCAAATGCACCTCATTTCCTACCCACTCTGCCCCTATGGTGTCCTACAATTCCAATTCTAACCCATCTTGGCATGTGCTGTTCTAGAGGAACTCTCAACTCGGTGGATATCTGTGGAAAGATCGCCATCCTTTGTGCCCTCACCATCTTTGTGAGGCTGTTGTGGACCTAGATGAGCACTTGTAATCCAGTATTGATACTCACCAACAATGAAATGAAACAGAAGCATATATACCACCTGTGGCACCCATTATGGCTGACACTCCCTCACACATGACACCACTCTCTTTCCCCCTTGTTGCTATTTAACTAGTAGACCACACACTTGTCCTTAGATACAGCCCTCTGAAGACACACTCTCAAAGTCTCCTCTAGTCTCTTCCCAATGTCCAGTGGTCACCTGCATCTTGTCATTGTCCAGTAGGGAAGCACTATTTACATGCAAGCATTTGGACAAATACAAACCTGAACTTTTATTGACAGCTGGCAAAGGGAATGCAAAATGAATAGAGACTGTAGTTCATCCCACAATAGAAATCAAATGGTGGCACTTTGACCTTGATGGTCCATGATGGTTTTCTGCCCCAGCATCGACTGAAACTGTGTGCCACCTCGGTCCTGTTTGCATTATAGCATACAATGCAACTCAATTTTGTCATGTGTATAGACAGTTTTTTCCAACTCGAAGCCCTCAACCTTCCACACAGGACTGCTTCCTTTCCCCTTTCTCCTCAGCATTTATGAAGACACCTCATCACCTACCCCAGTTGTGCACAGCATGACAGGATGGTATGGCACACATTGTCTAGGCTTTGCTGGAGGGTCTCTGCTCCTCTTCTCTACCACCTTCCTACCTTTTCCACCCCCTAAACCTGGGGCTGACCATTTCAAGCTTCAAGGCCTGTATCATCACCCCTATTTTCTACCAAAGCCTTGGTTACAGCAAGTACAGCACCTTGACCAAGATGTTACACCAGTTGAGTTATCAACACATACTGCTTTCCTGTTGACCCCCTTTGCATCTCAGACTCTTATCGACCATTCTCGCTTTCCATTGCATTCATTAGAGTTTGTCATCATACTTGCATGACATATAATGTAGCAATATCTCTCTCTCGTCCCACAGTGCTCTTGGAAGTTCCTCAAATGTTGGGGCACTTTCGGCCATCGTTTGCCTCCTTAAGTTTATGCCACCAGCTTCTCCATCACTGAGGTGAAAATGTTACTTTGGCTAATTCATGAAAGTTTGAAACTGTAGGTTACAATGAGAATTAAACTCTTTTATAGTAAGTGATTTCAGTATTGGACATATTCAAATCTTTTTATAAGTTTCTGTATCCTAGTCTACATCTAAACTGGCAAGTATTTTTCTGGAAATTCTATCCAGCTACTGAGAACTTGTGCTCAATCATTGTGTATTCACCAGATTTATTGGTCCAGGCCAAGTGTGGTGACTCTCGAGCTGCCTTACCTGTTCCATATTAAATAAACATTCTGGGGGACATTTTGCACTGGCCATTGTGAGGCACATCAGTATTGGTGAACCTAACATTTCCTATCTTTAACAATGAGGTTTCCCAAATAATATGTTGGAATCACAGATTAATTTGTACTTCTAATTTATCTTCAAAAAAGCATGCTGTATGACAACTATTCCTGTTTCCCACAAGTAACATCTTTAACCTGAGATTTGCAACTTATTTCATTGGAGGTAATTATAACCAGCTTCATCTTTATAGCTAGAACTTGGAACTCCTTTTGGATAGTCGAGATTCATTTCCCTTAGAAGTATTTTTAATCGAACTTTTCAGACTTATTGAGACATGTGGGACTTGAGCAATAGTACCTCTAGGCTAGAGGTCTGTGAGACTATTAATCCACAGATCCAGATAATGTCCTGGGGGCGGAGTTCAACTCCAGCCATGGCAGATGGTGGAATTTTAATTCGGATAAAAATTTGGAATCAAAAATCTAATGATGACTGAGAGTCCATTATTGATTGTCAGAAAAACCCATCTGGTTCATTAATATCCCCTTTTTTTTGAGAAGGAACCTGTCATCCTTACCTGGTTTGGCCTACATGTGGCTGACTCTTAAATTGTCTTTTGGGCAATTAGGGATTGGCAATAAATGTTGGCCTGGCCAGCAATGCCCTTATCCTATGAATGATTTTTAAAAATTTTAAGTTTGTCAAATGTATGAGACAAATGTGAAGCATGGATAATTGGAGGTTTGTTAACCAGGATGGAGTGTGTGGGAATGCACAGAAGATTGTAATCATTGGTATGGAAACCTCGTAAAAGTGGTGGGTAACATGAAGCTGACTACAATTACTTCTAATAGTCATTTAAATTGGCAAACTCATTTAGAAGGACCGTGACAATCTTTTTGTAGGAAACAGGAATAACTTAACACAAATAGAAAGTTATTTTCTCAAGTTACATGGAGGTTGCACTTTAATTTGTGTCTTCCAAAGTGCACTGATTCCAAAGTCAAAGATTACAGAGATATTGAGAGGTGAGGCCATGTGGCAATTTAATCACAAGAAGTATTTGAATTGGAATGTAGGGAGGGAGCTTTTTGTTTTGGACATTAGGATAGGGATGATGAGTGTGTAGGACTTGAAGCAAAGGATATGATAGAGTTTTGGGTGAGCTGCTGTTTATGGAGGGCAGAAGTTGAGATTGTTAGGAGGTAGCGATTTGGGAGACAGGTCAGAAAGTGAGAGTGGCATACACAAAGAGTAATGAACAGATGCACTGAGGTGGATGTGATACAAAACAGTGAAATAAATGAAGCAGTATATATTATTTGTTCATGGGATGTGGGCTAGGCCACCACTTATTTCCCCTCCCTAGTTGTCTTTAAGGTGATTGAAATGGCCAAGAGAACCAGACAACAATTACATTGCTATGGGCCCAAAAATCACATGTAAGCCAAAGCGGTTAAGAACAGATTTCCTTCCCTTTTTTTAAAAGGGTATTAGTGAATAAGAGATTTTATGACAAATGACCGCGATTACACAGTCACCATTAGGCTAGCTTTGTATTCTACATTTTGTTATTTGTGTTCACGTTTTCACCATGATAGGATTCAAACATATGTCCACAGGACATTAGCCTGGAGCTATAGATTACTAGACTTGTGACATTACTGCTATGCTACTGTCTCTCCGTGAAACCTCTTTTGGTCTTTGTGCTGGAACAATTATATTGATGCCAGTTGGACATCTAAAAGCAGCCTGTTGGTTCCATCATGCTATCATATAGATGCTTTGGAGATTGCAGAACAGCAAGGGGTTGGTAGCCTGCTAATGTAAAGATGTTTTTAAAAATAATTCTGAAGCTAAATGTGGCACGAAAAAAAACTGAGCAGATGGTCCCAACTCTTGCATTCAGGTACCAGAAATGGCCAACCAATTATGATGGGTATATTTAAATGAGCCTTATGATGTTGACTTACCAACATTAAGGGCATTTAAATGGTCATTGGATAAATATATGGATGATAATGGAATAGTGTAGGTTAGATGGGCTTCAGATTGGTTTCACAAGTTGGTGCAACATCAGGTGCCAAAGGGCCTGTACCACGCTGTTATGTAGTGACCGGCTTGCTAGGCCATTTCAGAGGGCAGCTGAGAGTCAACTACATTGCTGTGGGTCTGGAGTCACGTAGACCAGACCAGGTGAGGATGGTAGATTTTCCTTCCGTGAAGGACATCCGTGAGCCAGATGGGTTTTTCCAATAATTGACAATAGCTTCTTCTTTGTCATCAGTAGATTCTTAATTCCATAATTTTTATATAAAAAAAGATAAATTGTGCTGGGGTGGGATTTGAACCAGGGTCCCAGAACATTAGTTGAATTTCTGGATTAACAGTCTGGTGATAATACCACTAGACCATCACATTTCCCCCACTGCAAGTTCGTCTCCAAGCCATTCACCATCTTGATTTGAAAATATATTGCCATACCTTCACTGTCATGGAGTCAAACTCCTACAATTCCATCTCTAATGGCATGTGGGTCTACCTACAGCAGGTGGACTGCAGCGCTTCAAGAAGGCAGCTCACTACCATCTTCTCAGGGGCAACTCTGGCCAAGCGATAAATGCTGGCCTGCCAGCAACTCTGACATTCCATGAATGAATTTAAAAGAGTGCTGCCTCACCCAGCGATTATTTCTTGTCACTTGTAACACAGGGGTAAAATTGCAGAAGATGCTCAGCAATACTGGGCAATTCACATTGTGGCAGAATTGTTTAAGTAGCGACAGTGGGCACATTACCAGGAGACAATCAATGTTACTACCCACAGGGCACAAATTTTAAGGAAATTTAATTAGTGACTTCTTAATAAACAGTGATCCAGTTGAATATAAGAACCTGCTTGAGCTGAATACCCTTTTTGTGCCTACACAGCCTTCCCCTGTTAAGTTGCAGTCAAAATTGGAATCCTGCAGCCTCAGCTATTGCACACTTCTATCAGCTCAGCAGCAAGCTCTCAAACACCAGCAGGAATACCACTGCTAATAATATATAAACGCAACAGATCGCAACAAATTTAGCAAGTCAGTACTTAGTCCATCACTTGGGTGCAAAGTAAACCCCACCATGCTTCCCTCTGGTGACTGCATGGAGTAGAAAAATCTAGGCATCTGTATTTGGAAGAATATTAAAATAAATTACCCATATTGATAGGTTTTTAAATCAATATAAATTAGGCTATAATTCATTTCAGTACAAGATTCCAATTTGTCACTGCATGTTTTTCCAGCCAGAATTCACCCCCCCCCCCCCTTCTAGTATTGAATTTGTTGCAAAGAAATTAACGTGATATATCGATCTGGTGGGGCCATTGAAACTGTCACATGAAAATAATTACTTTTGAGTGGTGGAATGTCTGAGTGCAGTTATTCACTTCTGAGTTATTGGTGGAGTTCATGCAGTGTGCCTTTTGAAGTTACATGTGTGAGCCAGATTCTCCAGCACTCAAAACCCTGCCCCCAGCTGTTTGAACAGCACACATTGCTGACTTCATTGGGGAAAGAATTTCAGTGATGAGCTAACAGGCACAGCACAAACCAAGCAAATGCTTGGTTGCTCTGAAAACACTGCCGCCTCTGTTCAGAAATGAATGTGCCATTCAAAGGCTTTTAATGCTTTTTCTTCGTAATTTCCTGTGATATTTCTAAAATGAATCTGTAACTTCTGACCTCTCCAACTTTTGTTCCGTGGTGTTTTGAAGTCTGTCCAGTAATGTTCAGTAACGTGATCTTGATTTGCAAATTCACTGGGACGGAATTCTTTTGGACAAATCTTGAATTCTAGGCTTCATTGACACAGTGATGCCATTATTGATGGATTTGTAATACAAAAAAAGTATCTAAACTGGGATCTCTGTCTTGTTGCACTAATCCTCAAAAATGACTTTCAGATTTAATCTGAGTGTTGGCATCAAGGCATGTTTAGAGCTTCAATGCTCACTCCCATGAGGTGACATTTGAAGCAACGATATCACACTTAGTGCTAATTCAAATGCATGCTGTGGTAGAAAGAAGATTCTTGAATGAACAGGGCATTCTGTTTTTGTTTCATAAACCATCCATTTACAAAAAAATGTCATTTGTACTTTGTGATGTTTCAAAGAAGCAGTGCGGGAATAAATGTTTAGATGGGGAGTGGAATTCCAGCAAGGCAACTGAGTTGGTCTGAATAAGCCTCCCAAACATCAGGACGCAATTTCAATCATTCTACTTATGCCAGTTTTGCCATAGGAGCTTCAAATGTTTGGCTGCAAGAGTATATCCAAGGAAACTAAAATTCTAAAAGCAGTTTCAAGTCTGCAGTTTTGCAACTCCAAACTAAGAATGATGAAACATTTCAATTTCATGAGGAATACTATTTGGAAACGGATTATCAACACAAGTGGAGGAATTGAAATTGCTTGGAATTGAATTAATGTCAGCATTTTGATGTGACTCCCTTTGTTTTCATGTAACATTTGTTCACTGGGTCCATGAACAAGACTATTTCTGTCCATTCTTTTTTCACCAGAGGCCACATTCCTTTTATTCAACTATGTATTTGCCCAATATTGTCAGTACTACAAAACGTTGCAAAGTTGTCTGGCCTATGCAGTATTGTTAATGATTAACAAATCACTTCCACCAGATTGCATATTGGTTTCAAATTTTTTGAACATAAAAATATTTCTTAGATTATTCAAATGAAAAGAGGTTTATCAATGGCTGTACTATTACCAGTTCCAAGAATGGGTCAACTGTGTGATGAAGTTTGAGAGACAAAGGAGTAATTGAAAATGGAAAGTCATGGGTTGTATTCATATTTGACAGTAAAAGCACCAGCATTGAAGTCAGTCAAACAGGGAGAGAAGGGAGTGATTGCAGTGTACTGAGAACAGGCACAAGATTTAAAAATAAGTGTGAAAGAAAACAGAAGAAATGTCCATTGTACGTGGAGATTACAGATCAATTCACAACTCAAAGAGCACACAACCTTAAAAGGCATTCTTGAAAATTGGAAACACTAAGAATGGGCTCTGGACTTGCCTGCCATTTTTTATAGGGCTTCCAAGTCATTCATTCATTGGCAAAAGCACCTTCCCATTAACTTGGGCAATTGACCTGTTGAGTGTTTTACATAGCCTTGGTAGGAAAGGACAGGAACTACACTTAGAAATAAAGAAAGTTAACCTGAAAACTTAAAGGATGTGAGCATAAGTAGTACAGTTAGTAAGTTTGTAGATGACACCAAAATTGGAGGTATAGCGGACCATAAAGAAGGTTACCTCTGATTACAAGGGGATCTTGACCAGATGGGCCAATGGGCTGAGAAGTGGCAGAAGGAGTTTAATTCCGATAAAAGCGAGGTGCTGCATTTTGGGAAAGCAAATCTTAGCAGGATTTATACACTTAATGGTTAGATCCTAAGGAGTGTTGCTGAACAAAGAGACCATGGACTGCAGGTTCATAGCTCCTTGAAAGTGGAGTTGCAGGTAGATAGGATAGTGAAGAAGGCGTTTGGTATGCTTTCTATCATTGGTCAGAGTATTGAGCACAGGAATTGGGAGGTCATGTTGTGGTTGTACAGGACATTAGTTAGGCCACTGTTGGAATATTGCATGTAATTCTGGTCTCCTTCCTATCGGAAAGATGTTGTGAAACTTGAAAGAGTTCAGAAAGGATTTACAAGGATGTTGCCAGGGTTGGAGGATTTGAGCTATCGGGAGAGTCTGAATAGGCTAGGGCTGTTTTCCCTGGAGCGTTGGAGGCTGAGAGGTGACCTTATAGAGATTTACAAAATTTGAGGGGCATGGATAGGATAAATAGACAAAGTCTTTACTCTGGGGTGGGGGAGTCCAGAAATAGAGGGCATAGGTTTCTGACGAGAGGGGAAAGATATGCAAGAGGCCTAAGGGGCAATGTTATCACGCAGAGGGTGGTGTGTGTATGGAATGAAGTGGTAGAG
The DNA here is from genome assembly GCF_004010195.1 of Chiloscyllium plagiosum. Classification (NCBI taxonomy): domain Eukaryota; kingdom Metazoa; phylum Chordata; class Chondrichthyes; order Orectolobiformes; family Hemiscylliidae; genus Chiloscyllium; species Chiloscyllium plagiosum. Next base: position 87,336,732 of record NC_057715.1, on the reverse strand, counting down.
GCTGGTACAATTGCAACATTTTAAGAGGCATTTGGATGGGTATATGAATAGGAAGGTTTTGGAGGGATATGGGCCGGGTGCTGGCAGGTGGGACTAGATTGGGTTAGGATATCTGGTCGGCATGGACGGGTTGGACCTAAGGATCTATTTCTGTGCTGTACATCTCTATGACTCTGTGACTCTGACTCTGACAAAACAACAGACTTGTAGCTGAACGCTGTTAGCTATCTTTCGAGAACACAATGAAATCATGTTACAGACATTCTATGCACTTGTCCTGTTCCATATTATTTTATCTCCTTTGTCTGTAATTAACCTATCCATAAGAGTTGCTAACTACAGTAGTGCATTTCATAACCTCAAAATCCTGTTTTGTTTTTTCCTTCTGTCAGTTTTAAGTAGTGTTTACTGCTTTCATAAATGGCTTACTGACTTTATGCACAGTGTTGAATTAATCACCTGGGACTGCTCTATCTCAAGAGAGTTGGGGTTTGAGAGGGTTATTAAAATTGTTATGGATCGAGGCTACTTGAAATTGGTTCAAAACTGATTACTTCAAAGTTTAATGTCTGGTATGTTTGGATCCCGATGAGTTACTGATTAGTATTTAAATTGTCATTGTTGTGTAATGGAAAAGGAAGCATCAAATGAAGACACACTTGCCCTCTACAGCTGTTATTACAAACTGTTCTATATGGGATTAAAGTTTCATTTGGTGAGCTGAAATAGGATTGCTGCAAAACTCCATGCTGGTGAGCAGATGAGCTCCATAATATGCCTCTTTACAATGGAAAGATTCATGGTATCTTTGGAAAGGCCCTTAAGCAATAAGTCACTTCAAAAATGTTTTTGACAGGAAATATAATTTCCTTCCTAGACTAAGCAGTGCCCTACTTCTGTACGCCTCAGAAATGTGAGAGGGACTGTTCTATTGCAGCAAAATGGTTGGTAACTATACAGTGTGACACCAGAGCAACACTAGGTTCAGTAGGTCACTTTGTGGAGAATCTGAACTGGAAAGCTGTGTCCTACTGATTTGTCTCTCATGCTGAAGTATCATCCTCCTGCACTGCCTCACTTTAGGCCATGATTAAAGCTGCTTTGTTGTGGCATAACATTTGGGACAAGCCCAATAACTAGCTTTGTCACCTGGTCACTTGTGATGTTTCCAAAATTATGTAGTGGAATCTTTCAGTAGGATATCTGGAAGCTGAAGAGATTTGTCTCCTGTTTCAATCTCTTTGGGAAAAACCCAACTAGAGGCTAGTTGTTATTACTAGCCTAGTTGTCAGAGATGTTATTACTCACCCTGGTCTCCTAGCTCAGATGTTGGGATATTATCACTGCACCCCATCAACCCTATCACGATAATTGTTGATGATCTATAAAATGATGACATTTAAACAGCTTTCTGGGCAATTGGGATCACGCACAGCTAAGATTTGTTCAGTTTGTTCAGCTTTGAATTCAGTGGCCTTGGCTGTCTGTTGTGATTGAGGCCAGGATATGGAACATCTCATTATTAATAAAGAGACATTTGCCTTGACTAGTAGTTTTTTTTTATCCCTTCCCCTTATTGCAAATCTTCTGTCCATGTTCCCCCAGCATGCTGGGAAAATGGCTAATCACCTAGGGCAACCAGAAGAACTTGCAACATATTGTAGCGTTGTGTAACAATTGTGGTATTAGCCACCTCCCCATTCATTACATGCCTTTTGTGTGACAGCTTATCTAAGCTGAGTTAAAGTGCTAGCAATTCTGTGATTGTGATTGAAATCAGTGCTTGCTTTTGAAATGGATTTTCATTAAATTTCTTGTGCTGTCAATTTGTCCACAAAAACACAAATTACGTTTAGGTAATGTAAATGTTATATAAATGGATCAAGATACTAATTTCTGCAGTAGCCATCACAGGGAGCAGATGGAATCTGTATGTTAATTATATGCTAGTAATTATGCTGACTCGGCCACATAGTTTTCTATATTGTTATCATGCAATAAATTATCTTGTTAACAGAGAATAGTGCTTTCCCTCTAAAGAGTAGATGCTGCCTTCCAGCACCAAGGAGGAGAGTCAACGTTTCTGGTATAAGCCCTTTATCAGCCCTTCTCCTCCTTGGATGCTGCCTGGCCTGCTGTGCTTTTCCAGTGCCACACTTTGACTTTGACTCTGACTCTCCAGCATCTGCAGTCCTCACTTTCTCCTTCACCTCTAAAAGACTCTACAGTAGTGTAGCTTCTACGACTGATCATTAGACAGGCTTGAGACAAGCTATAAACAAAAAGGAGAATTGGTGGCAGTCAACTACCTCAAACAACCCTTACTCTAAATCACATACTGGCAGAGGTGTCAGATACTATGAGATTCTGCCCTGAATGCTATGACAGGGAACCACTGACACCTTTGGCTTGTATGACTGAGAAGTTCTTGGGATAGGGAGAAAAAGGGGCATATCAAACGTGATTGCAGTAACAAAGCAAGACTCGGCTGAAAGGCCTTCACCTGTTCCTTGCTATTTTTTAAAAAAATCCTACAAACTTAATAGAAAACAAGAAATTCAGACTGTAAATTACAGTTTTGTTAATTTGACAGAAATATAACCTTTCAATTATGAAACCAAACACACACATCAGTGAATGAAGCTGATTTACATCTTATTTTGCTAGTACAGTGGCTGGATTACCATGATGCCAGACTGAATTGTTTGGATTTATTCTTGTTGCCTTTGGGATTTGTTGATTATGCAGCTGTTTATTCAGGATCACAATTTTTTTCTGCCACTGGAGAAGAATCTCATTTCCAGTTCTCCTTTAGAAAATTGGATTTATCTGCACTATAATACATGTATCTTCAAAAAAAAGTTAAAGCTGGATGAAGGACAGCCAGTCCCCTTCTCACCACTCCACTGTAGGCTACCATTGTTTCTAGATTTTTGTTTGGTTAAAAAAGTCCTACATGTTTAGCCTCAAAACATTCGATTGACAAGCTAAGTTGCATTGTGTTTACAGAATGACTGGTATAATATATTCTTCTTTTGAAAGAGATTGTCATTTTAAGAATTGCACTTTATTAATCAGAAAATATTCTGGGCATATCTGGATTATTTATTTAGACCGTCTGACTGTCTGTTTGTCAGCTCTCTACTGGCTAGGTACTGGAAGAGATGGAGATCTTGGACAAAATGTAAGAATAAGATAATTAGTGTCTTGACCCATTTATGCAACATAAATGTTATATAAACTTAATTTGTACCTTGTCTCGAGCCTGTCTAATGATCAGTCGTTGAAGCTACACTACTGTAGAGTCGTTTAAAGGTGAAGGAGAAAGTGAGGACTGCTGATGCTGGAGAGTCAGAGTCAAAGCGTGGCACTGGAAAAGCACAGCAGGCCAGGCAGCATCCAAGGAGCAGGAGAAGGGCTGATAAAGGGCTTATGCCTAAAATGTCTACTCTCCTTCTTGGTGCTGGAAGGCAGCATCCACTCTTTAGAGGGAAAGCACTGTTCTCTGTTAACAGGGTAGTTTTCTGCATTGCTATCATATAATAAACTATGTGGCTGAGTGGGCATAATTACTAGTATATAATTAACATACAGATTCCATCTGCACCCTGTGATGGCTACTGTGGAAATTTGGTGCCTTGATCCACAGAAAAAGATATGAACAGAATGGGTGGCATTCAATGTAATGTCAACTCCTTTCAAACCTGTGCCTTGTACAACAGAATCTAGATCCTTTTGGGGAGTGGGGGCAGGGCGGAATAAATTCCTGGTTTCCTCTTCCCTTCATATGAGCAATATAGAATCAGTAAAACGTTATGAAATAATTTAAATATTTCAATCCAATTACCCTTTAAACTTCTATACTTGAGAATACATGCCAAGTCTCTGCATGTATCCTTGTAATTTAACTTTAAGACCTAATATAATTCTGGTGAATCTGCATTTCTCTTCCTCCCAAGGCCAGTATGTTCGTTCTTAAATCAAGTGGCCAGAACTGCATGTGGGACTTGCAATGGGTTCTGACTAAAATTCTAAGCAATTTGGAAGTGAATGCCATCCATAATATGCACTGCAGCACCTCTTGCACCTTCCAACTCTTCCATCTTTCCCATCTAAGAGGACAATAGCAGCAGGTGTATGGAAACACCAGGACCTATGGATTCCCCTTCAAGCCCGTAAACCATCCTAGCTATGAACTACATTGCTACTACTTCTTTGATGCATTATCAAAATGGCAGAACTCCCTCTCTATTATCAAGCATCACATGGTACAATAAAATGCATACCCCCATCTTTTCTGGAGTACTTAAGATTGAGCTAAAAGTCTGACCATGCCAGTGATATATGCATCCCAAGAACAAATTTTCAAAAAAACTTCTTCTGTCTAGTTGCAGGACAACTTTAATAATTATCAGCTGAGCTCTTAATGCTGATTTCAGAAAACCATGACCACCAACATTGTGTTCAATATCACAGAACTGTCCTATCTATGTAGAATGTGTTGATTTTGCAGTAAAGTCAGCATATCTCAGCAAGAATCTGGTGCAGCAAAGTAACTTTATTCAGCTATCCAATGTATCACTGTGGTTAATAAGTTATTTGTGTTTTGGCTGTATTTCAACTCTGTATCATCCCCATTCACTTTAACTGCAATTTTTTGTTGTTAAAGATGGCTTTCTCTGTTTATTCCAGGCATGAATATTGTTCAGAATGATTCATTAAAGTAAAGATTTTTTTTTGAGATGTCAAATCCTTTTGTTTTCCCCTAGTTTGTGTGACTGAAAGAATCTGGGCATATGACCATACCTGAGGCTCCTTATCAATCTCAAGTTGGCAATAGAACAATTCTTTCCGAACATGAACAATATTGTTTTCACTGAGCACTTTTTTAAAAAAAAAAGCACATTCTTTGACTACTTTGATACACAAGGCCTATTTTCTTTACAAAATTTACAACTCATGATAATTACAAGCAGTACTTGATCCACATAATTGAATTTCAAACTATATTCCAGTGATTCTCCAGATTAATTATCTCTTGCATTTTGGCGATGCGTTGCCTATATTCTAATATTTAAGGTGCATGTAGTTTCTCTTGGCTTTCACAGAAGGTCCCTTGCACAAGCAGTAGATTTGAGCACTAATGTAACTTTTGTTTCTGTTTCGGGGGAGGGTAGAAAAGTTGTAAAGTTGCTGTCTGAGCACCACATGAAGTACAACTTGAAAAAAATTGAATGGGTAGTACTATATGCATGTGGTAATGCAGCGAATGAGAAAATGTTGGTAATTGCTCCCCCTTCAGCACTGTCGCATAGTGACATTCTGTTGACATCCTGTTGATATCATCCCACAGCAGATCGAAGCCGAATCAGTCTCTCTACCTGTCGTCTTGTGGGCAGTTGATTTTCTTTTTTTTTTAAAAAGAAGGCATAGAGTTGACCATTGGAAAGTCACAATATACTCTTAGACTTATGGGCTCATTTCCAATTTAAATTTAATCCTTTTTTAATCATTTGTTCAGTTTTTTGATAGCTTCTGCAGTTTCTTCGTGGAAGCTGAAACGAGTAGGCACCTCCACTCAATAGAGCACTGAGCAATTTTGAAACCATTTTGTTGTCCAGCCCTCATTTTTGTCTTTCTTATTTAATGCATTCGTAAGATGTTTGCATTTGGACAGTGCCACATTGCTCCATCACAATGTATTCTATCCATTGATGCTTTCAAAGAAGACAAAAATCATCTTTGTGATCTGTTTTAAAAAAAAAATACTGTGCATTCTAAACCTTAAGTTTTTTTTTAAAATAATTCAGCTCAACATCAGTTTTAGATTAGATTCCCTACAGTATGGAAACAGGCCCTTCGACCCAACAAGTCCACACTGACCCTCCAAAGAGTAACCTACCCAGACCTATTCCCCTACCCTACCCTGACTGATGCACCTAACACTACGGGGAATTTAGCATGGCTAATTCACCTGACCTGCTCATCTTTTGGACTGTGGGAGGAAACTTGATCACCTGGAGAAAACCGACACAGACACTGGGACAATGTGCAAATTCCACACAATTGCCTTAGGCAGGAATCGAACCTGGGTCCCTGGCACTGAGGCAGCAATGCTAACCACTGAGCCATCATGCCAGTTGTTCCATTTATTATATCTGCTGTTCCCAGGTATTCCCTTTCTAAAAAATAACCTTTTTTCTTAAATGATTGCCACCTTTAAGTGTGTAATATTGCAGCATTTGAGTTTGACTGTGTGTGTTGGCAAGACTAAGTTTTACTATATGCCAGATGTGTATCCACTGAGTACAGATAGTGCTGCACAGTTTTAATGTGTTATTCTAACCAAATCCTAAAGCAGTAGCCTTCAGCTAGGGACATCTCCAAACTTTCTAAGCCGCCTTTAATTCTTGTCATCTCTCTCTCCTCTTGATCCTCCTTTTAAAGGCTGCATGTTTACCCTGGCTTTTGGTCACCCACCCTAATGTCTCCTGATATGGCTCATTGTAAAATTTTGTCTGATAATTGGTCCTTTTGAAGAACCTTTTGGAGTATTTTCACATTCGGATTAGGAGCAAGAGTGGACCATTTAGCATCTTAAATCTGCTCCGGCACTCGGCAAGATCATGGTTGATCTGATGGTGGCTTCAACCTCACTTTCCCAACTCCTCTGATAATATTTGACTCCTTTCCTGTGTTCAAAGTGCAATATACATGCAGTTGTAGAGAAGCTGTAACCACTGTACAAATCAGGTGATACTCATTTAAACTAATCACAAAACACTGATCTTGAAGTTGTTTCCAGTTTAGATTAGATTAGATCACATTACAGTGTAGAAACAGGCCTTTCGGCCCAACAAGTCCACACCAACCCGCCGAAGCACAACCCACCCATACCCCTACATTTACCCCTTACCTAACACTACGGGCAATTTAGCATGGCCAATTCACCTGACCTGCACATCTTTGGACTGTGGGAGGAAACCGGAGCACCCAGAGGAAACCCACACAGACACTGGGAGAACGTGCAAACTCCACACAGTCAGTCGCCTGAGGTGGGAATTGAACCCGGATCTCAGGCGCTGTGAGGCAGCAGTGCTAACCACTGTGCCACCGTGCTGCCCATGGTGGCACAGGGCAGCATATGTACTTAGCAACCTCCCATTTGTGTTCCTTGTACTCTGGTGTGGGTGTACAGGTAGTTCTTCTATAACATGAAGCTTATGTTCTTGTGCAACCCCGTATTATAGAAAAATCACACTTTAGAAACAACATTCAATGTTGGCGATGTAATTACCTTACAGCTAACACATTTTAGAAGTCAGTGTTTTAGAAACAGTGTCCCCAGTTCATCAATTGTGTTAGTGAATTTGTTGTAACAAATCTTTCTGTACAAAAATATCGAATAACTAATCAACTAACATACTGAATATGACAAACCTTGTTTACTGATAGCCTGCATTTTTACATCAGAAGGAGAAGATGCCAAGGGAATAGCATAGAAGTACTACAATAAATACTGCAAATAGTACACTAGTTTATGTGAAACAGTTGCAGTTTTTAATTCAAATTAGAGTCCATTGGATTAGGACAAGGTAGGCATGATAGGTTGAGTGGCTATTCTCGCTACTCTATAAATAGAGCACTCAATTTCGATAAAACCACTGGTACAATTAAATTTACCATTTTGCATGTTGTCATTTTTGTTGAAACCATTTTGTTGGCTGAAATTTCTGTAAACAATGAGTTGATCTTTTTGGGTTAGTCCATTCATTATTGTTAAAATGCTGTGCTCCAATCACAAGTCAGGGACACATCAGAAGTTTACAAACCAGACCAAATCTATCAGCAGCTTTATTCCAAGAACACACTGTCACTAACTGTCTTTTGAAGTATTTTTTTAAATCGGTCCGACTTACGATGCACACATATTTGCAGAATGTCTTCAGAATTGTTCTGCTCTTACATGCCTATGCAATCCCTCAAGGCAACTGTTTCTGGCGTTCATGGACAAGTCAGTCAACCTGTGATTTATCAAGTAAACACTTCTCTTGCTGCATTTGTTTAGCTGACGCAGCTACATTTTGGCAAATCCTTGATAATTACAAAGCCATCAGCCATGTTTCATTCTGACAATGAAAGTTGTCTAGAAGTGGAGAACAAATTGGATCAGACTGTGAAGGTATATGTGAATTTGCTTCTAAAGTATTAAACAAAATCTTTTCTGACAGGCAAAGGTTAATAACAAGTATGAACTACCATTGCAATGTACCTGTGTTTGCCAGTGTTGGTGTTGCTGTAAATGACATTTTCTTGTGCAGAGCAGCACATTTATTTTACATAGGAACATTTGAGTTAGGAGCAGGTATGGGCCTTTCATTCCTTTTTTGATCCAGTTCTATCATTCAGTAAATGACAGATATGGGTGTGTTTTTAATTCCATTTTCCTGGCTGCCTCCCTTCATCCTGATCTCTGTTATCAATCAAAGGTTTGTTGAACATCACCTTAGATAGTTCCAGTGACTCTGCCACAACTTCTCTTTGCGGAAGAGAATTCCACAGTCTAACAACATGCAGAAATGAGTTTCTCCTCCTCTTAAACTATGTCCCATAGACCAATAAAAGTTTAGCAAGTCAATTTTAAGATGTTTTAGGAGTGTCGAATCCTGATGCAACTCTAGCTGAGATCTAACAATCTGACCACGAAGCTAAGGCAACTTCATTCCACTTACATTTTGTAGTCTCGATTGGTTTCTGGTTTGAATTTTGTGCCTGTTTGAAAAGGGTTCTCCCACTGATCAGTAAATCCTAAAGTAACATGTCACTTTAAGAGGTATTCTGACATATACAGAAAGCAGCAGCATTAACAGGGTATTAGTGAATCAAACTCTCTTTTAGGATTGAAGGGTTTGCGTGTGGGAACTGATGACAACATTGACTTAACTTTAAGAATTTCTGTCTCTCGTCTCTCTTGCATGCTTCGATGTTTGAAAAACACTCCCTCAACTACCAATGCTCAGTGACAGTATTCTATAAGGCAATGCAGTAACTTGCCCAGACTGCTTACACATCACCTCTGAAAAGACAAGCTCTTCTACCTGGAAGGACCGGTGATACAGATACATGAAACCCCACCACCACCTGAAAGTTCTCCACCTGGCCACACAGTATTCTGACTTGGAAATAAATTCCTGCTCCCTGACTACTGTTGTGTCAATATTTTGGAATTGTCTTTTCCTAACATGATTGTGGGTGTACCTACACTACAAGAATTGTGGTGGTTCAGAAGGCAGTCTTTGTCAGTGACATCCACAGCACATTAAATTAATAAGAAAAGTACAGCTGTAATTTTTGGCAATGATATTGCGATAAAAGCATTGAAATTTCCAGTATATATGTGACTGAGGCTGCAAGATATCACCTCTATGGATTGTGAAGACAAAATTTGGATGGTTCTGTACTAAGCATTATTTGTGTTGTTTCAGTGAATGTTTTCACGAATGAGTTACCTTCAGCCCCAAGAATTATATGTATCAAAGGTTATGGGGAGATTAAGTTGGATGATCAGCCATGGTCATATTGAATAGCACAGCAGGATTAAAGAGCTTACTCTTGTTGCTATTTTCTATGGTTCTAAGCCTCTCAGATATTTTGATAATGGGGCTTTGGTTGCTGTCTGAGAAACCTTGATGAGTTACTGTATTGTGTCTTGTAGGTGGTATATACTGCTGTCACTCAACGTTTGTGTTGAAGAAAATGAACATTTGAAGGTGCTAGATGGGGTACCAAACGGGACTGCTTTTTCCTGAATGGTGTTGAACTTCTTGAGTATTGGAGTTGCACTCATCCAGGCAGGCGGAAAGTACTCCATTAAATTCCTTACGAGTTCTTGTAATAGAAAATCCACCAGTTTTGGGGAGGCAGGTGATGAGTTATCACAGACATCCTAGCCTCTGATCCGCTCTTGTAGCGATAGTCTTGTCGCAACCAGGCCTCAAGCGATGTTCCCCAATTCTTTATGGATCCAGACCGATGACCCCAAATGGTCATACCATCCTCTTGTAATTCCGCAATTTTTTTTTAAAATTAAAAATGTCCACTGTACTTCAGGGTTCTGATTAGTGGTCATGATAATATGGCTGATTCATTTACATTTTGGATCAATGGTAATCTCCCAGATGTTGATAGTGAGGGATTCGATGATGGTAATACCATTGAATTTTAAGGAGTGATTTGGTCATATTCAATGAGAGAATTGAACCATATTTGATACTTGGGTCACTTCTTGTGTCAAGTGTGAATATTGTCCAGGTCTTGCTAAATTATGTTACTTACAAAGACTGCCTTCTGAACCACCACAATTCTTGTAGTGTAGGTACACCCACAATCATGTTAGGAAAAGACAATTCCAAGATTTTGACACAACAGTAGCCAAGGAGCAGGAATTTATTTCCAAGTCAGGATACTGTGTGGCCAGGTGGGGAACCCTCAGGTGGTGGTGTTTCATGTATCTGTATCACCGGTCCTTCCAGGTAGAAGAACTTGTTTTTTCGGAGGTGATATATAAGCAGTCTATAAAGTAATTTAGTTACTAAATTATAGTATCTGAGGAGACTCAAATGGTGCTGAACGTTGCATCCTTATCAACAAAGCTCTCCACTTCCTACCTTTTATGATGCAACAAAGAACAATAAAGCAACTGAGGATGACTGTGAACGCTAACTGAACTTTATAACTTCCCAAATTGTTACAGCAAAATATTTTATTCTGAAGTGGATGGAACCATTTATAATTTTTAATTTTGATTGTCTTCTACATTTTGTCATAAAAAGGTAATGGCATAGTTTTAGCTTCATTTTTATGTTCTGAGAGTTGTACGATGCTGACTGAAGCTGTTTCCTAACCACCAATATGAGATATTTCAAATCTTTGAGTTCAATAGTTCAGTGCATTAGAAACAAAGTGAGGGTAGGAGTTGGGGTGGTGGTGTGCTGGGAGTAAAGAGAAACTGCTGTTGCTTAATGACAGGAGTCCACTATCACGCAGTGAGAAGCAACGAGAAGGTTAGGTGGAGGGAAGCCGATCAGTCAGAGCATAATGAGCAGTCTCCCAAAAAAAAAGGTTGGGGGAGAAATGTCTTGGGTGGCTCTAAGGAAAGCTCCAGAAGCAAAGAACTGCTGGAATTTGAGAGTACGGGAATCTCTGCGTTTGCTTTGAAAACATTTGAAAGTTAGTAAGCAGAAAGCTCCAGAAATTAATTTGTTGCGTCAACTGAATAAGCAACTTCAGAAGTGGAGACAGGATAACCTTCTATTGAGCTTCAAGTATTTGCAAGGTAGTTGAGAGTAAAAGGGTTGAATCTTTATTCTTGATCTTTTGGAGGCCATTTTTAAGGCCATTTCGCTGGTTCTTGCATAATGTAATATAGTTTATTTTTGCCTTTTGGTAATAAATGTGTATGCTCTTTGGTTTAAAATACTTTGGTAACTGCTTGCACTCTGGTTCAGTGACTGATCACCATGGCAAGCAAATAGACTAAAACATGGTGGTGTATCGAGCCAGATTTCATTCTGGGAACTGATTTGTTCAATATTACCATCAGTAGGATCATGGAAAGCATTATAAATGAACCTGATGTATTACCTCATTTAACCTTTGATCCCAGGAGGAGTGACAGGGTGCCAATTGGAAATCGGAGTTCCAGTTATTTCCTCCTCTTGATAACTTTAGGACAACCCTAAGCTCCACTGCTTCTCCAGTTGAGATAGACCAAATTGTTATTTACCAAGGATGAGCCAACAGCCTCTCTTTGGATTTGGCATATTGTACAAATATGCTGTGGCAGGGTCTGAAAATAACATTAACAACATGCTGTTTCTAGGTGTGGTTGTCTGTACTGAAAGGATAGTATGAGCTTAAACATATTTGAAAAGGATTTTTTTACATTAGAACTCTTCTGTCCGGGATGTTGCATGAATCAGTATCACCATGACAGGAATGACTTTTTCAATCATTATTACTTAACCAGAGGCAGTGTTTTATGAATGTTCATAGAATCAAACTTTAGAGCTGTGACAGGGTTATAGTTGTTTACTTTGAATTTCCCAACAGGAAAGAACAAAAATGTCTTGAGCTCATATCAAAGTTCAGGTCATTTATTATTGTAATCATTCAGTTTGATTCTCAAGTTATCAGCATGACAATATAAAAAGTAACAAAGTAACTATATCACGGGATTTTAAATACTCCAATATTAATTGGGATAATAGTATAAAGGGTTTAGAAGTAGATTTGTTGAAATGCATAGAGGAGAACTATATGTATCAATACATAGGTGGTCCAACAAGAGTTGGTGCAGTGCTGAACCTAATTCTGGGGAATGAGCCTGGACAGGTCTTCGAAGCAACAGTGTGGGACCAGTTTTTAGGGATAGCGACCACAGCAACATATGTTTTAAATCTGCAATAAAAGGGTTTGGATTGGAGTAAGGCAGATTTTATTAAACTAAGGTAAGATCGGGTCAAAGTAGACTGGGAACAGCTACTTGAGAGTAAATCTACAGGAGAACAGTGGAGGTATTCAAAAAGACACTGGGCAGAGTACAAACCCTACATTTAACCCTAAAGGGAACATATTGGAGCAACAAGCCCAGACAGCCCCACATGTCTAGGAATATTCAGGACTGGATAAAAAAGAAGAGAAAAACTTAATGGTACAAAGAGAGCAGTACAACACAAGCCACAGAAGATTATGCAAAATACAGGGGGATCTCAAATATGCACTTAGGAGAGCAAAGAGTGGGGGGTGTGGGGAAAACTCTCTGGGAAGCAAGATTAGAGCGAATCTCAAGATATTCTGTGTATATTAAGGGGAAGAAATAGCCAGGGAACGTGTAAGGCCTATTCGGGATCAAGGAGGGGGACAATTTGTGTGTGAAGCTAGAGGACATTGGTAGAGAGTTGAATGAGAACTTCGTATCAGCCTTTAGTCAGGAGAAGGAAAATATAAGCACAGAATACGAAGATGGACGATGAAGTTCTTGAGCAGATTGATTGTAAGAAGCGAGTGGGTATTGGAGGTTTTTGCAGGCTTAAAATTGAACAAACCCTCAGGTCCAGATGAGTTGTTTCCCAGTGTGTTGTGGAAGGAGGAAAATTACACTGGCCCTTACCCACATTTTTAGATTGCCACTGCCCGCAGGGGAGGTGCCAGTAGACTGGAGGACAGCTAATGAGGTTCCACTTTACAATAAGGGTGGTAGAGAAAGATCAGGGATTTACAGACTAGAGACTAACAGTAAGGAAATTACTGGAGAAAACAATGAAGGAGAAAATATAATGCCCATTTAGAAAGGCTAGGTTTGACCTGGGCTAGGTTTGATAGTCATCATGGGTTTTCACGGGGAAGTCATGCTGAAATAATCTGGTGGAATCTTTCAAGCAGGTGAACAAGTTTTGGATTGAGGGTAGTGCAGTTGAAGTAGTTTTATATGGATTTCAGCAAGGTCTTTGAAAGGTCCCACATGTGAAACTGATCAAGTAAGTAAAACTTCATGAGATTCAGGGTAATTGGCCAAATAGGATCCAAAATTGGCTTAGTGACAGGAGACAAGGATATTTGTATGACTGCAGTCCAGTGTGCAAGGGATTTGTGCTGGGCCCCTTATTTTGTTTGTGATATTCCTAGATGTAGTTGAGAATGTGGGGATGCCAATAAATCTATTTGCAGATGGCACAAAGATTGGCCAGCTGGGTGAAAGTAAGAGGAAGGTGTTACAGGAGGATGTAAATGGATTGGTCAGATGGGCAGATCTATGGCAGGCTATAACCTTGACTAAATGTGAGGTGATGCACTATGGAAGAAGGAACAAGACAATGCAGTATTCAGTGAATGGCAAGACATTAGGAAGCTCAGAGGAACAAAGGATCTTGAGGTACAGGACGGGTTAACATGGTTCTTAAGAAGGGAAATGGGATGCTTGCATTTATAAGTCATGGCATAGATTATAAAATCAGGGAGATTGTTGTATTTCTACAGACCTTTCATTTGTCCAAAGCTGGAGTACTGTTTGCAGATTTGGTCACCACATTATAGCAAGGACGTGATGCACTCAGTTACCAACCGTTTAAATTCATTTTGTTAAATGATTGTCACAGGATGTTTTCAAATTGTCACTTGCTAACTTACAATGGCTATATTTCAAAAAATACTTAGCTGGCTTTACTGGACATCAAAATGCTTTTTAAGATTATGAAAGGTGTAATCCGTGACTTTTATAAAATTCACATAGATGAACTTGGCAAATCAATCCCAAAGTTGAACATATTTTGCTGTTGACAGTAAACAAATGTGCTAGCCATTCAGTTGTATTTGCATTTATCTTTCTAAAGGGTTTTACACCCATATTTGTATGAGTAGATAGTCATTTTGGTGCAGCGTCATCTGTAGGATATCTGGAACCTGTGCAAAAGGTTACAAGTGGCTGTCTATCTGCTTCAGCAATCTAGTTGATGAATTCTTAATAAGTAGCATGGAGTCAGAACAGGGAAGTATTAATTACAACGTTTAATTCCATGCCGAATCAGTTTAGGAAACAATGGCTTTTCTTGATTGAGTCACAATCCTAATATTGGCCTCCGTTCTGGATCAGGAACCCAATAAAGGACATGATTATATATCACATGATCTTCCTGAAGGTATCAAATTAGGATATCATCAGTGAGAGATAGCAAGTGGTTCAGGGAATCTGGAGTACCAGCTGAGATATCTGGTTGACTGCCCCAATAGTAAAGGTGGTGCTGATGCAACAGTCAAGAGACAGCAAGGATGCCTCAAGATGGCTTGTAGTTGCAGCTGTTAAGTTCCAGTGGGTCCATGTTGAAGTTACAGAGAAAAAGTGACAATAGACTCCTAGTCTACTGCCAGTAGGCTTCCTTCAGTTCATTTCTCATGGGGAGTAATGGGACATCAGTCAGATCCCAGCAGTGTTGTTACCTTTCTTTCCCCTGATTGGTCCATTTAATGGGCCTAACTGACTTTGTTTGCTACTGTCCCACCATAGTGACCCTATCTCCAGAAGCAATAAGCACTCTAACTACCATCTCCGGCTGTATTCCAACATTATTTTCAGACCAGTCTCCTGAATTGTTGCAGTGGATCAAGGAACATACAATTCAATGAGAGGGAAAGAAAGTTGTGATTGAGTTATAATTAAGACACACAAAGTGTTCAATTTGGGAGAAATAAAATATTTCAGTGATTAAATGCAGAATTCCACACATGTAAGATGTTGAATTTAGATGCTAAAGAGCTTTCTTAGTTTTAAAAAAAAAGAGTTATTCAAGTACCACAACACCCCCCGTTTTGCAAGTCCCTTAATGCAACACAGTTTCTAGAGATGGGAAATCTTGAGCAGTAACTTAAAGACTTCTGTGTTTAATAAAATCCGCCAAGATACAGTCGTGTGTTAGGATCCCATCTGATGGTAATACTGGACAATTCAAATCCCAGAAGGAAAAGTGGTTTGATAGATCATAAATTTAATTTTGTAGTTGCTTATCATGGTGGTTAGTCATAGAAACGTATTCAAACAAGGCTGTAAATGGTTTTTTAAAACAACAGAGTTAGTTTTTGTGTAATATGATAAAGATAGATCAAAAGGTAAACAGTGAAACAAAGTTTCAACTTGCTTCCCAACACTTGCATTTTATACACTATGTAATTCCAGAGAAATTTCACTCATCTTAACTTTTCACTTACCTGACGACCTCTAGTTTCTTTTTCACAGACTGTGGAGACAGTTTTACAATTCCCTTTTTTCAAGTCTGCTGGCATGAATTTTTTTTTTTACAATTCTGAAAGCTTAACATTTGTTCTAACAATTTGAAGGTTTCTATCCAAGCTCTCCTGGCTTGGTAGCTGTGACACCTCAAAACCCTTTAGCTACTGTGACCAATGCCCCTGGGCTCCCCACGAAGATAAATTGCTCTCCCTTTTGAACTGATGGCCCAGTTCTTCTGAAATGAACATTTTAACCTTTTTTGTTCTGCAGTCAAAACAAAAATGCTACATTTAGATTTAGATTACAGTGTGGAAACAGGCCCTTCGGCCCAACAAGTCCACACCGACCCGCCGCCCACCCATACCCCTACATTTACCCCTTACCTAACACTACAGGCAATTTAGTAAGGCCAATTCACTTGACCCTGCATATCTTTGGATGGTGAGAGGAAACCGGAGCACCCGGAGGAAACCCACGCAGACACTGGGAGAACGTGCAAACTCCACACAGTCAGTTGCCTGAGGTGGGAATTGAACCCGGGTCTCTGGTGCTGTGAGGCAGCAGTGCTAACCACTGTGCCAGTGGGCCACCCAGTTGCTATGTTGTAAATTTAGCAATATAAACATTCTGTCCATTAACACTATAGAGTTCTCCCAAGCACTTGACTATAGTCACATGCTTTTTTTTTGGAATTAATGCATTTGTGTCACTGTCTGACCTGTTTTAAAAGAAAAACTTACAAAACTGATCCAGGCCCATTTGCCTCTCTTTTGAAATCCAAATTCCAATTATACTTTTTTTTTCTATATCCACCTTTTAATTACATCAATGCATGGAACACATGAGAAGTATTGAATAATTGGAAAATGGAGTGGATAAGTTGACATGATATCTGATTGTGAAATATTTTGTTTAAGTTTTGTAAGTTAAGCAATTGTCATTTGCGGTACTTTTAGCTGCTGTGTGATTGAATGAATTTTTTGATAAGATGGTAAATTTTAATTATAATAAAAGGTTTTCTGCAGCCAATTCATTTAACTTGTAAATAATCAACTAGAAAGGAAAATAGAAAAGTTAAATACTTTGAGCAAAAATAAAACTCACCGTAAACCCAATGAAGTAATTTCCTTTATGAATAACTAAAGACACTCATTGTGAATCCTCAATGTTGAGGTACTAGCCATTGCCAAAGTTGTTTGGATAATTCTGGTTTTCTTGGAACACGCTCAGAGTAGAAATGGACTCAGCTTGACATATGATGAGCCAATGCAGGTACAGCTCTCCCTCCAGTTTGTAATAGAGATTTTAAAGTTCTCTAATTTGCTTCTATAAATTTGACTGTGGACACATGTGAATGTATGGCCACCAAATCCAAATAACAAATATTTAGTGCATTAAAAGTCATATACTACCTAGATTAGCTTTAATAATGCTTTTGAGAATCCAGTTGTTACACAAGTATATCACAGTTTAATGTGGGACTATTATGTATTAATAATTTTCATTATTAAGCAAGTGCTGCGATCTTTCCACTGAATTTTATTTCAACAATTCTGTTTTGTAAATGCCATATACCTTCCAACAAGGAGTAACCTTTCACAAAAATCTTGGAAAAGGACTTTAGCAGATCTGTTCCTAAGCAACTGGAACAATACATCGGTAACTATAAACGTGTAGGACCCAATGCTTCTCTTCAATCAAGCTCCACTGCTGATCTTTTGATTCTGTCAGTTGTTACACCTCCCGTGGGTTTGTCATTGAAAATAAAAGGCTTATGACGTGAGTGAATGCTCAATGCATGAAATTTTCTCTTTTTTTTTAAAAACAACTGCATTCGCAGTGATTTAGTTGCTATATATTGTGCCTGTAAACAGCTCTCTTAAATTGTCCCTACAAATAAGAATGTTAGGGTGTAGATTTTATTTAGAAAAACATGCGTAGTCAATCGACTGTGAAGCAAGGTTTGCATTAATCTGACAATCACTCCTCTGGGTGAAGCACAGACAACTTACTGTTATACTCCAGTGTACGCACACATGCAGCCAGTTCCTTAACTACTAACTAATGACATTTGGGTACGATTTTAGGATTCCTTAACTAATATTTAATCTCTTTGTGGAATAGTGTTTGAAATGTATAAATGAAAACAAACAGAAGTTCAAGTAAACAGTCAGCAATGGAAATGTATGGCAAGTGCTAAGGTTGGGCAACTTTTCAAACTATTGATTACAAAACAACAGTGCTATTGAGCACCAGAAAGTAGAATTGAATTCTGTCAAATTTATTTTGTATTTTGAATGTATTAATTCATTGATCCAATATCTATTTAATGATTATTTTATTATTGAAACAAAAAATGCTGTGCATTAATATGGAGTTATTTCATGCTACCATCAGGAGCAAAGGGATTTTGCAGTCAACAACAGCAATGGTAATTTTGTCTCCCTAACAGGACCCATGATTGAACTGCAGCAGAGACTGACCAGAAATATATTTCTTTTTTTAAGCACCTGAGGTAAAAATCATGGAGCCCTACGTTAGCTAGTTTCTGCCAAGATCAGAAACTGGTGTTGTAGGAATGTCCAAATGAGATCTGTGCAAAATATTAGTGCATTAATTCTCTGCTTTTGGGATGAGAAATTGGAACTGCAGGTTGAAATTTTTTTGCAGTATGTAATCCTATGTGGCAAATCATGGAACTGAACAGGCAGCTATGGAATTGGTGACGACCAGCTAGAGTAGAGGAAAGTGGGTAGTACAGGTGTCCCCTGTGGCTATTCCCCTTGCACAGTCATCTTCCACAACAGTTTCCAAAATGGTACATCTGTTAGAAATGATAGCTAACTTGATGGATATGCACCTTCATGTGGTCTCCTTTACATTGGGGAGATGAGACACCTACTTTGCAGCGTCCTTCAGAGAACATCTGCAGGACACCTGCATCAACCAACCCCACTGCCCTGTGACCAAACACTTCAACTCCCCTTTGCACTCCATCATGGACATGCAGGTCTTGGGCCTCCACCACCACCAAACTGTTACCACTTGACGCCTGGAGGACGAACACCTCATCTTTTGCCTCTGGACCCTCCAACCCACGGCATCAATGCGGATTTCACCAGTTTCCTCATTTTCCCTTCCCCACCTTATCCCAGTTCCAACCTTCCAAATCAGCAACACCCTCATGACCTGCCCCACCTGTCCATCTTCCTTCCCACCTATCCACTCCACCCTCCTCTCCAACCTAACACCATTACCCCCCTTCTATCCACCTATTGCACACTCAGCTACCTCCCCACCCCCCTCCCATTTAGCTCACCACCTACTCCTGATGAAGGGTTTTTACCCGAAACGTGGATTCTCCTGCTTCTCGGATGCTGCCTGACCTTTTTCTTTTCCAGCACCACACTATCGACTCTCATCTCCAGCATCTGCAGTCCTCTCTTTTGCCTAGCTAACTTCATAGAGCCATGGCTGAATCTGCACAAAAGAAGAGGAAGAACAACAGCAGGTCTAGTGGCGGAAATTTAATTCTAAAGGAAATTGACAGGGGTCCTTGTGGCTGTGATGAAGGGTGGCACGGTGGCACAGTGGTTAGCACTGCTGCCTCACAGCGCCAGAGACCCGGGTTCAACTCCCGCCTCAGGCGACTGACTGTGTGGAGTTTGCACGTTCTCCCCGTGTCTGCGTGGGTTTCCTCCGGGTGCTCCGGTTTCCTCCCACCATCCAAAGATGTGCAGGGTCAGGTGAATTGGCCATACTAAATTGGCCCGTAGTGTTAGGTAAGGGGTAAATGTAGGGGTATGGGTGGGTTTCGCTTCGGCGGGTCGGTGTGGACTTGTTGGGCCGAAGGGCCTGTTTCCACACTGTAATCTAATCTAATCTAATAAAGACTCCAGGACAATATGTTGCCTCCCTGGTGCTATGGTTAGGCATGTCACTGAACAATTCCATGACATTCTGAAAGTGGAAGGTGAACATAGAAAAATCATGGCACATGTTGGTACCAATGGCATAGATAGAAAAAGCAATAAGGTACTGCAAGCTTTATTAACAGCAGGGAAGAAGCTGTACTTGGAGTGCTACTTCAAATAATGTTGATCTTGCTTTGTACATGTCCTGGGTAGTCGTAACCTTGTATGCCTTGCATTGTCTAAGCATCCTATGGTCTGTATGTCCTTGTTTACTAAGGCTGAACTGTACTCACAAAACCTTTCACTGTACATAGGTATATGTGCCTACAATAAATCAAATCAAAACTCAAATCAGTATTTAGGGAGCCATAAACTAAATTTAAAAACGCACTATCCAAAATGTAGTGATCTCTGTGCTAGTGAGTATAGATATGGGAAGTTAATCCACATGAATACATGGCCAGAGAGGTGGTGCAGAAAAGAAGGCTTTAGAATTTTGGGACATTGGGACTGCTTTTGGGAATGGTGAGACCTATACAAGGCACCTGAATCACAATGGGACCAGCATCCCTGCAGCAAGTTTGCTAGTGCTATTGTGAAGGGTTTGAACTAAATTGGCTGGGAGTAATGGGATCCTGAGAAAAGGTTCAGCAGGTGAGATGCACAGCCAAAGTTAGACAGCAAGTTAATCAGGAAGGCGTAGACATTATAGGCCAGTTAAGGCACAAGGGAGCATGACAAGGTGGAATGATATTTATTTTCATGCAAGGAGTCTGATGAACAAGGCAGATGAATTGAAGGCCCAAATTAAAACATGTCATGGGGATACTATGTCATTGCTGTTACTGAGACTTGGTTGAGAGAGGGGTGTAATTGGCAGCTCAATATTCAAGGATACAGGGTTATCAGGCAAGACCGGGAAAGAAGTATAAGAGGAGAAGGTGACATAATTTTGTTAAGTGAATCAACTACAGCAGTCAGTAGGGATGACATCTTGGGCTCCTCAAGTGAAACCAAATTGTTAGAACTTGAAAAACAAAAAGGAGGAATCGCCACCTATCCAGGAGAAACCGAAGAGCCGAGGTAATCGGCTAGTGATAGTGGGGGATTTCAACTTCACCAGCGTTAAGTGGGCAGTCATAATGTGAAAGCTTTAGTGATCAGAATCCATAAAATGCATCCAAGAGAGTTTTTAAGTACTTCGGCCCTGTAAGAGAGCAGACAGTTCTGGATATAATTTTAGGTAATGAAGCCAGGCAAATGGTTGCGGCATTAATGGACAATCATTTTTCATATAGCAGTTGTAACTCCATTAGATTTAAAATTGTTATCGAAAAGAACAAGCTTGGGCCTGAAATCAAAGTTCTAAACTGGGAAGGTTGTTTCTTTAAGATCAGATATGATTTGGCCTGGGAGTGGACTGGGAGCAATGCTGTTGAGTAAAACTATCATTATTGGAACATGTTGGCCTACATTCTCCCCATTTCCTACTTGAATGTGCCCCACTGCTCTGACAAGCGTGGGACTGACAAATCCAGTGAACCCTTGCTATCAAGAGATTGGATAGAGAAAAAGTGAGGCTTATGGCAGATACTGTGGGCTTAAAACCATAGGAAGACAGAGGAGTGTGCATGGGGAAACTTAAAGGGGTGTAAAAGGATAATGGCAGGTAAAATAAAGGACAATCCTAAATTTTTATTTCATAAGTACAAGGATAGTTAGGAAAAGGATACAGCCCATTAAAAGCCACAACAGTAATTCATGCATGGAGCCTGAGGATTGAAGTAGGGTTCCAAAGAAATAGTTTTGTGATGGTGTTCACTAGAGAAGGATGATGTGGATATAGAAATCTGGGCGAAGAACTAAGATCTGCTTAAATTAGCATCGACAGAAGAGGTTCCTGAGTGGACTGGCAGATTTACAAATAGCAAAATCTCCAGGGCCAGATGATGTGAATTTGAAGGAAATAGGGGCACTAGCAATAATTTTCAATTCCTCTCTGCCCACAGGAAAGGTGCCAGAGAACTGCAATGTGGTAGCATTATTCAAGAAGGGAGGAAGGAATAAACCAGGAAACTAGAAGCCAGCCTTAGTCATGGGCAAGTACTAGAAGTAATTTTGAAGGACTGGATTAATCTGCACTTGAAAAGGCAGGGATTAATCAAGAACAGTGAGTGGTTTTGTTAAGAGGATGTCATGTCAGACCAACTGGATTTAATTTTTTGAATAAGTGACCAAGTGTGTAGATGAGGGCAATGCATCTGACATTGTCCACTTAGACCACAGCAATGCCTTTGAGAAGGCCCCACATGGGAGACTTAGTGAAGGTAAGTGCCTATGAGATTCAAGGAAATTTAGCAAATTTGATCCAGAATGAATTGAATGTCAGGAAGCCGAGGGTGATGATCGAGGGGTGTTTTTGTGACTGTGACTGAAGCCTGTGTCCAGTAGGTTCCACAAGGATCAGTGTTGGGGCCTTACTGTTTGTGGTGCATATAAACAGATTAGATGTGAATGTAGGAGGGCTAAGTTTTCAAATAATATGAAAACTAATGGAGTGATATATAGGGAGGAAGATAACCTTAGATTTCAGGAGGATGTAGGCAGGCTGGTCGGAGGGTTGATCAGTGCGGCAGATGGAATTCAATTCTGATGAATATGATGTGATCAACTTGGGCAGGACAAACAGGCAGTAGAAAATATTATGAACAATAGGTTCCTAGATACCATCAAGAATCCAAGGGACCTGGGTGTTGTTGTCCACTGAGCTCTTAGGTAGTGGCAAAGGTAGATACAGTGGTTAAGGAGGCATGTGATGTACTTTCCTTTATCAGTTGAGGTATTGAGTTGAAGAACAAGGAGGTTGTGTGGAACTGTGTAAATTATTGGTTAGGCTGCAGTTGGAGTGTTGTATGCAGTTCTGGAATCCACATACGGAGGGATGGGATTTACTGGAGAGGAGTCCTACCAAGGTGTTGGGCTGGAGAGTTTTAGTTATGAAGACAGCCTGGGGTTGTTTTCCTCCGTACTGTGGGGACATAGGATAGACAGCAAGAAACTTTTTCCCTTTTGAGGGATTTAAGGTAAGCATCAGTACGTTTATAGGGATGTAAGGAAAAAAAATGTTTCACCCAGAGGGTAGTGGAAATCTGGAACTCTCACCTGTAAGGATGGTAGAGGCAGAAATCCTCAACGTTTAAAAGGCGATGATGTTGTAGAGATAATGTTACTGAAATAGTTTCTGGGTTTCTAAGGTTAAGGTTCTGGGAACAGGGAATCAAATCCTACCATGGCAGTTGGTGATAATCTTCAGTAATGATGACCATGAAACAAAAACTATTTGTAATTTATATTTTTTAAAAAACCTTCTTGTGGTTTACTTCAGTAAAGCCTTCATAAAGGCCCACGTGGAATGCTAGTCCAAAAGGTAAAGAGCCAATGGTATCCAAGGCAAGTTGACAGACTGGATCCAAAATTGGCTTGCAAATAGGAGACAAGTGGTGATGGTGGAGGATTTTATTTTTATTGGAAGCCTGTGACAAGTGGCGTACGACAGGGATGTGTTAGGACCCTTGCTGTTTGTTATGTACATTAGTGACTCCGGTATGAATGTAGAATGCACATTGTGTGCAGATGACTCATATTGGTGGTGTTGTTGATGGTGAGGAGGATGGTCTCAAGCTGCAGTCTGATATTAATCAGCTGGTAAATTGGACTTAACAATAGATAATGGAATTAATCCTGATAAGTGTGAGATGATGCATTTTAGGGGGTCCAACTGGGGAAGGATATACACAATGAATGGTCAGTCCCTGGGGAGTACTGAGCAGCAAAGGGACCTTGGTATACAAGTCCATAGATCCCTGAAGGTGTCCGTAAAGGTAGACAGAGTGGCAAAGAACGTATAAGGGTTGTTTGCCGTCATTAACCAATGTGTAGATTATAGGCGGAAAGAGATATATTATTACAGCTTTTATAAAATGTTGTTTTAGGCCATGATGGAATACTATGTGCAGTTCTAATTGTCACACTATCGGAAGGTCACGATTGCACTGGAGAGGATGCAGAGGTGATTTACCAAGATGTTGCCTGGGATGAAAATTGTCAGTTATGAGGAGAGACTGGACAGATTGGGTTTGTTTCTCTTGGAGCAGAGGAACTTGAAGTATCTGATCGAGAGGCATAGACAGTAGATTGTTAGAATCTCTTCCATGGCAGGCGTGTCTAAGACCAGAGTGTATAAATTTAAGGTGAGGAGTGAAGTCTTAGAGGAAGTCTGAGGGGGGGGAAAAAAAGTTTTCACCCAGAGTGTAGAAGAAGTCTGGAGTATGCTGTCTGAGAGGATGGGTCCAATATACTGGCCACTGCAGCGGACAGCTGGAACCAACAACCAGAAGCGGCAGGGACAGGCCACTATAAATGCTGGAGGAAACATCACAGAAGCGCTTCACAGGAGGCTCCCAAGCACTGAGGATGTCACCTAGACAGGGGACGAAACGTCAGCAACACAAATTCCCAGCTTGGCAAACAGAACCACAACATTTTAGGAAGCATCTGGATGAGCACATAAAATGTCAGGACTTAGGCTATGGACCAAGTGCAGATAAATGGGATTAGTGTAGTTTGTTTGTTGGTTGGCATAGATGCAGTACGTTGAAGGACTTGTTTCCATGCTGTATGACTCTAACTATTTAGAGGTCATGTCAAGGCATACAAAACTATGGGCCCAATGCTGGAAAATGATATTATAGCATTTAGGCCATTCATATTGACTGGTGTAGACTTGATAGGCTTGGGGCCTTTTTCTGTGCTATAGATCTCTGGATCCAATTAGAAAAAAAGGCATGAAGCAGTAATTATCATCCCCATTGTCTGAGCAGTGTCCTTATGAAAGGGTATTGTGTTATGCAAGCTCTCTTGGGATATGCTCTTTTGAAAGCATGATCTTTGGATAAAGCCAGAAGATCTTATTTAAGGGAAGCTTTTGAATCCACTTAATTACAGAAATGCATGAAAATGGCCTTTTCTGCAAACGTTGCTGTGATGTTATATATTGTATCATAGTAAATTTGGCTGAGTTTTAGGGTAACAATACTACAGATGTAACATCAGGTGCAATTAGAAAACAGGAACTTTGACAACATGTCATCAGTTTGGCTCATTGTAATGTCTTCAGCAGTCATCTGTGACATCATAGTTTTCTAATCCATCATTGTCTCCCCAGTTCTTCCTTTTGTTAGTTTGTAGAGGTTACTGATGCCTCTTCTGCAGTTGGGTTTGATGGCATGTTCCTTTCTGCCTAATGAACCCACTGGCTGCATCTTTATATATTTTCATCATGGTTCTGAACAAAATCTTAGCTTAAGGGGTGATGACAAACAAATTCCACAGCTTGCATCCTGACACGTTTATACGTGTTTTATCCATTTTGAATTGGCTTGAGATTTCCAAACCTGAAACTGTAATTAGCCCTGATTTTGACACTGCCCACCCACCAAGAATAGAGTGGTTGTGGGGTTAAAATGACAGCCGCTTAGAAGGTGCTGTGTCTGCACACTTTTAACTGCTGAGTTTTCAGCGGTAGGGAGACCACTGGGCGTCAAATATCAAAATCTTGGGATTGAATCCTACAATCCGGTATAGAATTTTAGTTGAGGTTACTTAATTACAAGCCCCAGTGAAAACAGTTTAGACCTGAGGGAGTTTGAATAAATATTGTATTTTAATATTTAAAAGGTACCTTGTGGCTGGGAAGTTGGAATTTTGAACTTTTTCTGCTCTAAATGTATTTGATGTTAAAGATAAACTCATAGTCCTACTACACCATAAGTAGCTCTCTCATTAGAGTGAACCGGTGGTGGTTTAACCTGAGGGTCACCATGCCACATGCGTGGGGAGAGGTTGAGAAAGACTGTCCTTCGTGGTAACTTCAGCCAGTGTAGAAAATGATAGCTGAATAAAGTTTCTGACATCCAACTATATTTAAATGCTTGCTGATTTCTTCAACTGGTGCTTGTATGTCTGCTGCCCTTAAAGTCAAAGATGATACCAACTATAATTGAGTTTCTGTCATGGGTTTTCTGTTAGTGAACAGGCAGATTCTTGACCTGCGCATTATTGGCATGCAAGGCAGGATATCCCACAAGATAGTGACATCAGGATAGGCTTACTTCCTTCTTCTGCCATCGCCCTGTCTCATCATCAAGAGGTGTTTCAAACTTGATGCAGCTTGCTGGACATGTTGATATTCAGAACTTTTGGTAGCAAGCTGTTCCCAGATACTTAATATCAAAACTGACTTACTTCAAGGAGAGCTTCACTGTGGCACTAAAGCTTTTTCTCCCTGGATCACTGACCATTTGAGACTTAAGAAAACTACACCTGGCGTGGATGATGGCTTTCTGCCATCCAGCGACTGTCCAGGCCTTTGCAATTTGTTTTGCAAGCATTTGCCTAAATGCTTCTTTTGTGGAAATGGATTCAAGAAGGACATTCCTTTGACAGTCCTCCAAGTGAATCCAGAGGATGTAGCAGAGGTGTTTAGGAAGAACATTTCTGCTATTCTTATGTTCCTGATGACATTGCTCACTGCAAGTCTCACCAGTACAGAAGTGAGGTGACAACTGCACATACATTAGGTCAAGCCAAAACGAAGCACTGTCTATCAAACAAGTGAATGATGTGATATATAAATTTCAGTGCCAATGTGATGCACAGTATAAAGTCATAGATTGCAAAGACGGGCAAATCATATCAAACAGCATATCACAATGGCTGCATGCAACATCTAAGCTACTGACTAACCAACCAGCCTATAAATGTAAAACTCACAATATAGTGTTCAAGGTTAGATAAGATTTGGCAAAATAAACATTTGCTACACATTCCTAAATGTGCAGAGAATTATACAGACAATCTATTTAAAATTATTAGTCTGGTTCACAGTACAGCACACTTGTGTGTACTGGAAGCTATATTTTATATATTATGCTTGGAGTAAGCAAAAGAGGTGATAGCCATTTGCTGGTTCATTTCTAAACACAATGCCTTGATCAATCAGAGTCAAGATGCCTTATTCTAAATTTAAACCTTAATGATTAGCTATTGGTCATAATTAACTAGCTTCCATCAACATCTCCACCATTAAAAGTCCACAGGTCAAACAGTCAATACACTCCTCAGTACAGTAGAAATGTTGTTTTCCCTTCATTTTTGGTATATTTTGTAAATTGGAGACAGAACAAAAAACATCTTTCTTTTCAGCAATGCAAGGAGTTTTATTAACTTGCAGAAATCTTTGCCAATCATTCATTGCTGCCATTTAGAATAGGCTGAGCTGGTACAATTGATCTGGTGTTGGATCTCCTTATTAATGGTGGTCTTTTGAGAGGGAGTGTTACCAAATTATGGGAAGTACCCAACATTTGCAGAGTATCCCTGACAAAATATAGGAGCTACAGTATTTGGCTGACCAGATGTGGATTGATAAGTTTCTTTTCCCTCAAGGAAAAGCAGAGTTTCTTGAATGCAGAATTGAAGAGATCAAGACTGGCTGACAAATCTGACGCAGGATGGGCATAAGCTGGTCATAATGTATTTCTATGGTCAGTTTTTAGTTTTGCCAAAGAGGCAACTAGATTTGGAGTTTTCCATCTGGATGGTGTTTACTGACACCAGACAGCTTCGAAGCGAATAGCTACTGTCAGGTATAATTTAACCACTGACACCACCTCAAGGGCAACAAGGGATGGGCATTAAATGCTGGCCCAGCCAGATACACTTGCATCCCACGAGTGAATATATTTTTTAAAAAAATGTAAAATGTAACATGGGGACTTGCATGCAACCTTGCTTGACTATAGTCTGGAGTTTGAAAATATCTATTTCAGATCTCCTGCTTGATGCAGTTGCAGTAATATCATGATACAGTTCCAGAATTATGAAGAAGTTTCCAGAACATGCAAATCTTTATAACACAATTCACACAACACCCCAGTTCACTAGGTTGGATCAGTAACTGTAATGGAGAGTTTCCAGCATTGTTCTCAACCCCTTTCTTTGGCAGTAAAGGCCATGTTGCAGGCTCCACTTAAATTTCTAAAGCCGTACCATCGCTGAGAGGGTTTCCTCAGTCCCAGGAAATAGCTGATTCAAGAAAATGTGTGCCTGGATTTCCCTGCTATAGCCAAGAGGGAACTGCATAGATAATTCTCACAGTATGCTTTATCTCCTTGAAGATCATTATTAATAGTCTTCCCATATTACAGCTGCTTGTGTATAATTTATCTGAACAATGTGGTGATGATTGATAAACTGCAGTTTTTAGGCTTCAAACTTTGTTTTCTTTCTTTTATTATATTGACTGCGTTACACCTTTTTTTTTCTAATTAGCATTTCACATGACAAGAGAATTAAGAGTAGTGGTGCCAGTTGGACTGTTTGCATTGTTCAAAGCTCCCTGACTGATCATCTGACACTGTTTTCATGTATAAGAAGACTGGTGACTTTACCTTGAAAAAAGATAGTCCTACCGTACCAGAGGTTGATCTCTCATTAGAAAGTGAATACCTGAGAGTCACCATGCCACAGGGGAAGGGTTAAGAGGGGAGAGTCTTTCATGGTAACTTTATCCGGTGTGCGAATTGATTCTGTGCTGTTGGCATCACTCTATATTGCAACCAGCCGTCCAGCCAACTGAGCTAACCATTCCCCACTGTCCTTGACATGTCTATTAAATAAATGTCGTCAGGTGAACAAGCTTCATGAGTCAATTCATTTTTGAATGCTTTGCATTGTATACTAGAAAATGATCTCCTGAGATTAAGGAGATAAAACCAAAGACTTTGTTATTTAACACAACTGCATTTTTGTATGACAGATTAAATGGTGGAAGTTGGTCGAACTTTAATAGTGACAGCAGAAGTTCATCATTGGAGCAACCGTAGCATTACCAGAGTCTGAAATTCTGTTTTAATTGGGGAGCCAAATTTTAACATCAGGCATTCAAGAGATAAACCTTCCACCATTCCTTTTGAATAGTTATCATGCATTAGTAGTGGTGGCTGGTACAATTTTGCAGGATAGGTTTAGCTTCAATTCTTGGAGAAGGCCATTGTCTGATGCTTGAGGAAACCCAGCAACATGCTTAACAAAAGTTGTTTTTTTTTTCCCCCGATCTAAATGTGCACATTCTCCTGATTAGAACAAACTCCTTTACCACAAAACATATGTGCAACTTTGTATGTGCCAAGATCGATCGATCGATCCCACGTGTTTGCAGAAGAACTAAAAAAAAAATTAATCCATTAAAATCACGTAGCTTACAAGGTCAAACACTGGTAAAATTTCCACTGGTACCTGGCATTAAGACAGGAAAAGATTCCCACTAACTAATCAGATTGACCACTTATCGACTGTGCTTTAGGTACTGTGACCTATTTTGCTCAGATCAGAGATTGCTTTGGAATCCCTTGACCCCAGTGTATGCTCATTTACTTGAATTTCTGGTTTATGGCTGCAAAGGTGAGGAAGGGAAATAGCCAGACCATAGGCATAATGTGGATAATTATTAACTGTCTGCCAAATTAAATGGCCTGCTTTGAGAACATAAGGTAAATGTTTCATTAAATAAAAATGGCATTTTAATATATCTGGGCAATCATTTCCGCCTTTGAGAAAACACTTTTATCCAAAGTCTGACTGAGTTAAACTTTTAGGCCAGTCCCTTTTTTTTAAAAAAAAGATCAGTTGAGTATTTTGCAGGAGTTCTTGAAGATTAATTTTGTGTATTGTTTAGGTATGCAGTATTTCAAAATTACCTCCCATTTTTTTGCAACATTGCTGCAACATAAAAATCTTATTGGATTATTGTTTCAATTCAAATTAATTGTAATATCTCGGTGACTTTTAAGAGTATTTCCGTATCTACCTGATTGCTTGGATTTGATTGATCATAGTATTGTAATTGATTGAGAAGGGGTAGACTGGCTCCCCTCTTTTTTTTTCCTTGTTTAATTGCAGAGGGATTTTAAAAAAGTTTGCAAATTCACTGAATGTTTAACTGCTTAAGTGCTATTATTATAAATAGCACACACCGGTTTCCTTCTAAGTTCTATAGAGAATGGCATGAATTGTACTTTGTACCAATCGAAGTAAAAATCATTTTTAAAAAACATTCTGACTCTCATTCATATCCATTTCAAAGGAAGCGCTGTCTCAACATTTGACCGGATTACATTGGAAATTGAACTGAACTAACCATAGAAATACCGTAATTATAAGAGCAGGTTAGAGATTGGGAATGGACGACGTAATTGGCAGTTCCTTGCAGACAAGTATGACAAGTCCACTCTCTGGATGAGTCCATAGGTGGCTGCACAATCTCGGCTTCTGCAGCTCTGCCACACTTGGGGCAGAAGGTGGTCATGGGAAAGGGGTGGGTGGGGTGTTGATGTGGCAGTACGCTTCTTGCATTGTTTTGCCTAGCTTCAGCTTTTTACCAATGGCAAGACTCAAGGTGCCTGATGCCTTCCCAGATGCTGCTTCTCCATTTTGGACAGTCTCTGGCTAGTGATCTCCAGGAATTGATGGGAATGCTGCACTTTGCCAGTGAGGCCTTCGGTATCCTTGAAACGCTGCCATTTCGGAGCAGGGAGCAGGGTGCCTACTTGGGGAGTCTCATGTCAGTCATGCAGATGACATGTCCAGCCCATCGCAGCCAATCAAGGGTGGTCAGTGCCTTGATGCTGGGGATGTTGGCCTGGTCGAGGATGCTGGTGTTGGTACATCTATCTTTCCAGTGAATTTGCAGGATCTTGAGCAGGCAGTGTTTTGGTGGTATTGCTCCAGAGCCTTGAGGTGTCTGCTGTAGAAAATGTCTCTGAACCACATAAGAAGAGGGCAGGAGCTATTACAGCTCTGTAAACTGTGATCTTGGTGTCAGATCTGATGATGTTTTCCTCGAAGACCCTTTGCCTTCAGTGTGCTAGCACAGCCTTCATCTACCTAAGGAAATGTTGAATCTCTTCATCAATATCTGCTTTGGTCGACAGGATATTCCCGAGGTATTGGAAGTGACCAGCATTCTCTCGGGCCTCCCTGTGACCAGGTGTTTGCTCTACAATGCTGGGCCAGGTTTATGGAGGATGTTCATCTTGTGGATGTTGAGGGTGAGGCCTCTGTAAAGGTGCTGACGATGATCTGGAGTTTGTCCTCCTCTGAGTTTACACATATGCAAACATTATCCATGCACTGCAGCAAGTAACTAACCACTTTGCTCCCCAAAGCCTATCTACCATCTACAAGGCACAAGTCAGGTGTGTGATAGAATACTCTCCACTCATGTGCAAGAAGCTTGATATCGTCTGAGGCAAGGCAGCCTAATTGATCATTCAATACCTTAAACGTAAAATCCCTCCATCACTAACAATAGTGATAGTAATATATGCTACCTGCAAGAGACACTGTTGCAATTCACCAAATCTGTTCAATGGCATAGTCCAAATCTGCAAACACTTAACACCAGAAAGGACAAAGGCAGCAGAGGTTTGGGAATATGACCAACTGCATGTTCCTTTCAAAGCCATACACCACCTGATTAATAGCTATATTGCTGTCCCAGAATTCTGGAACCCTTAACCTGACTGCACGCTGTGTGTCCCTCCAATTTGAAAGACTGCACTGGTTCAAGCAGATGGCTCACCATCACCTTGTGAAAATAATTAAAGATGGCCAATAAATGCTGGCCTTGCCAGGAGTGCTGTCATCCAAAGCAGAAAATTTCAGATTCTGGGAAAATTTTGCATAATTTGTTGAAATAAGTTTCCAGCACTCATTTCCAGAATTCCAGAAATTTAAGATGAATTAAACAGTGCAGTAAGGCCAACCAGTTTATCAAGCTAATGGTACTGAAGGAGACAGTTGAAGGCTACAGAAGGAATTGGCTAGTTGATTGTTTTTTTTTTTTTAACGTGCCTTACTTGGAAATAGGACTAAAAGGATCCTCTTTATGAAAACTGAGGCCATCTACTGACTCGCATTCATGCCTGCCACCTCTTCGATCAGTCTATATTTTGGCTTGGCTTAGGCCGGTCAAAACATAATGGGTCTGGTCTAATGATCTGAGCTTCCTTTTGACTTTATACCTTTAACCAACTGAAGCCGTGAATGGGTCCATAGTCAGTTCAGTTAAATGCACTGCTGAGTCACAGAGTAAGCCAAATACAGCAAGGAGATCCTGGGTTCAGTGTCTGATCTGTGCTGAATTACTTGATCTAGATTCCCTGGCTAAATACAGAGATGTCGAGTTGCTGGTATTGGACTGGGATGGACAAAGTTAAAAATCGCACAACACCAGGTTATAGGCCAACAGGCCTATTTGAAAGCACTAGCTTTCAGAGCAATGCTCCTTCATCATCAGATAGCTTTGGAAGAGGATCATAAGACATAGGATTTATAGCAAACGATTCCAGTGTCATGCAACTGAAATGATATATTGAACGCACCTCGATTGCTGTTAAGTCTTTCTTTTTTTCGAATGGGTTACAGGTTTCCGTTCATTAATCTGTAAACCCCAGACCTACTTTTAAGTCACATTCTCAAGATAACTTAAGATTTTACATTAAAAAATTGGCATCTAAGCTCAGACATATTAATGAACTGAAACCTGCAACCTGTTCTAAAAGATGGAAGACTTAACAGGAATCTCAGTTTGTTCAATGAATCATTTCAGCTGCATGACTCTTTGATCTTTTGCTATAAATTCTGTGTCTTATGATCTTCTTCCAAAGCTACCTGATGAAGGAGCAGTCTGCAAAAGATGGTGCTTCCAAATAAATCTGTTGGACTATAACCTAGTGTTGAGATTTTTAACTAAATGAACAGAGGCAGATTTGTAACTTTTCTGTTTCATTAATTTATTCATGGCATCTGGATGTTGCTGTCTCAGCCAGTATTTAGCCCATTTCTAAATGAGTTGATGAACCACTTTCTTGAAGCATTGTAGCCCTTGGAGTAAGGAACCCACAATTCTGTTAGCAAGAGAATTCTAGGACTTTGACCCAACATCACTGAAGGAATGGTGATTATTATTCCAAGTCGGAATGGTGTGTGGGTTGATGGGAACTTACAGATGGTGGTGTTACCATTGTTATGAAGATTCACAATAGGTCATTATTAGAGAACATGGATTCTAAAATGGAGGAAAAGTGGGTTTTAATTTTTCACTTCAGATAATTTCTGACTTTTGGATTTTACTGTATGATTTTGCAAAATCAAAGTACAGTGTGTGGCAGGTCAATAGTACCGATCGACAGCTTGATCGTCTATTATTAACCAGCAAAGCTAAAATGTTGACTTTGAGCTCCAGGACAAGTTTGTCGCAACTAGTTTTGCAAACTATGTATGTGAGCCAAGGGAAGAAATGTTATCTACTACATTCTGAAAGCTTCTACATTACTTTTTGTGATAAATACGTATGAGTATTTGGTAGCCATTAAAACAGAACTGTTTAATTTAGCTTAATATAATGTTAGATCATATTCTAGATATTCCCAATACAAATGTATTTTTTAGGGGGGGGGGGGGCAAAAAAAAGCCAAACCAGTGAATATATTCTTTGACTGCTATCAGTAACTTTGTGCCATGTGTTTTGCCCAACAGGAGAATTTCACTTGCATACACATTTTCTAATCCTTTTGAAGTGTCGTAACAGTTGCATTTGGCTGCTGCATCTCCCAGTGTCTCTACCTAACTAGGCAGATTGGGTCTGAATTTTTCATCTGATCAAAATATTCTATTGACTTATAAGCCCCAGTTTGAAGAACCTATTGGAAAAAGCAGCTTTGCTGACCTTTTTGGTTTTAATTCTATGGATGCATGAATGAGGGTAGTGAGGGAAATTGGGTAAGATTTTGCAATGGGTGTCCTGACTTTAATAGGCCATTAACAGAGCACAGGTTTACACACCTGGCTGGAGAGTTTGAAAAAAAGAGCAGTGTATCAGAAGCAGCAAAATGGGTTGATATTTCTTACAGGAACAAGAAATGCATGTGGGCTGCTTTTGATGCTATAGAGTTCGGTGTTGCGAGATGAAAATCACAAAAGTGTTTAGGGTAAAGTGCCATTCTCCAGTGCAAATACAGGCTCCATCTGCCAGACTGATCAACCCAGTCAACTAGATCCTTCATAGCTAGTTACAAATAAGGAAAAAGTGTACTAGCATTGATAGCAAGCTAAACAAATGTATTCCTCACTTGCACACTATTTTCTGAGGGCTGTCAACCGAACAGAGTAAATGAATTAAGGATTATTAAGAGGAAAAGTTCTTGTGGTGCAGTGATAGTGTCACAACTTCTGAGCCAGGAGGACCAAGTTCAAGTTTCATCAGCTCCAGATGTATCTTAAGACCATACAATATGGGCACAGAAATAGGCCATTCAGCCCACAGTGTCTGCTCTGCCATTCCGTCGTGGCTAATATGTTTCTCAACTCCGTCCTCCTGCTTTCTCCACTTATCCCCTGATCTCCTTACTAATCAAGAACTATCTATCACTGCCTTAAAGATTCTTAGTGATTTGGCCTCCACAACCTATTTTGGCAAGGAGTTTCACAGCTTCATCACCCTCTGGCTGAAAAATCACTTGTCTCAGTGCTAAAGTCTCAGTCCTTTCACTCTGAGGCTATGCCCTTGGGTCCTAGTTTCTCCTACCAGAGGAAACATCTTCTCCACATCCACTCTATCCAGTCCTCTCTGTATTCTGTAAGTTCCAATGAGATACTCCCTCATCCTTTAAGTCCAAATACAGACCCAGAGTTCTCAAGTGTTCCTCTTATGACAAGCCCTTCATTGCCAGAATCATTCTTGTAAACTTCCTCTGGACCACTTCCAACACAAGCATATCCTACCATAGATGCAGGGCCCAAAACCACTCGCAATCTTCCAAATAGTGTCTGACCAGAGCCTTAGCCTCAGCAGCATATCCCTACTTTTGTATTGTAGCCCTCTTGAAATGGAAGCTAACATTTGTATTTGCCTTCCCAACTGCTAATTAAACCTGCACGTTAACCTTGAGAATCCTGAATGAGTACTTCTATGTCACTTTGTCCTTGAGATTTCCTAAACCTTTTACCATTTAAGAAATAGTCTACATCTCTATTAATGGAATTAAAATTAGCTTTATTGGCACATAATCACAAGTACAGTGAAACATTTGCAAGTTGCCACTTATGTTGCCATCTTGGGCAAAAATATACTTAGGTACATATTCTTAAGTACAAATCCTTGGGGGGAAAAAAATTAGAAAAAATAGAAATAAAAAGGGTTGGGAGATCATGTTATCTTCAAGTAAAACATGAAAAGGAAAGATCTGAGCAGATGACCTCAGGCTGAAGAGTCCTGCTCTGCCACCATCTTGGAACAGATTATTCCGACTAAAGTGCATAATCTCCGCACTTTTTTTCTCTCATAGTATTTCATCTACCACTTCTTTGCCCACTCTCCTAAACTGTCCAAATCCTTCTGCTGTAACCCCACTTCCTCGACATTATCTGCCCCCCTGTTATCTGAAAATGCCCACTATTTCTTCGTCCAAATAATTAATGTATGATGTGGATGGTTGTGGCCCTGATACTGACCCCTGTGGAACTCCACAAATCACAAGTTGTCATCCTGAAAAAGACTCCTTTATCCCGACACTCCTCTCTGCCAGTCAGCCAATCCTCTATCTATGCCAGACACATGCCTGTAACACCATGGACCCTTGTCTTATTTTGCAGCCTCCTGTGCAGCACCTTGTCAAACGCCTTCTAGAAATCCAAATAGATCACATCCACTGGTTCTCCTTTGTTTAACTTGCTCATAACTCGTCAATGTATCCTAATTGATTTGTTAGGTGTGACATCTCCTTGACGAAGCTAGGCTGACTCAATCCAATAACATGTCAAAGTGTGGTGCTGGAAAAGCACAGCCGTAAGGCAGCATCCAAGGAGCAGGAGAGTCGATGTTTCTAGCACAAGCTCTTCATTCATTCCTGTTGAACAGCTAATGAAGAGCTTATGCTTGAAATGTCGACTTTCCTGCTCCTCAGATGCTGCTTGACTGGCTGTGCTTTTCCACCACATTTTTTGATTCTGATCTCCAGCATGTGCAGTCCTCACTTTCTCCCAACATAACTGTCATACTATGTCATGAATAGATGTATTTTAAAAATATCCAATAAAATGTGAAGAGGCAGGATTACAAAGGATAACCAGCTAATTCCTGTATCAAAGTGCAGGAGCATAGAAGATAATGAATTTCAAAGTGAGCTCATTATTATGAGGCTTATTTGGGCAGGCTGAGTCATGGGGTATCATAGCACCTATTGATGAGGTACATGCAATTAGTAAAGCTTTGCTCATAGTCAAGAAATTTGGCAGCAGACCATGAATAAGCATTTTTTTTAAATATTCCCCCAATCCTTGTTTGGAAAATTAGTTGCTCCTTGAATTGGTTATGTGACATTGTGCTTTATATTCTGATCAATAATGGTGCCAGTGAAGCCCTTCATTAGCAATGCTTTGTGCAGTCAAAGCTTAAGCAATAATTATCTCTGTGTAAAGCCATTAATTTGTTTGAGGATTTAAAAACTTCTGAAATGGTAGAAGTGTGGTCATTTTGTTATATAGTAACCTTCTCTAGTTATTGATTTATATCTGTCTGGCAATTGCAAGAAAGAGGTGTCTTTGGTGCAGGAATTAAAGGCTAAATTGTGTGGTTATATTTCTGACATTTAATATTTGAATTTTACTTCTGTCTCGCTCTCTCGCTCTCTCTTCATGTTGACCTCCGTGACGCATCAGTGCTGTTCTTGTCTCAACTGTGAGCTTGGCAGGGCAAATTTGACTGTTACATTCTGGTTCTTCTCTCCGCCTTCTGGTCAGAGGAATACTTTCTATCCATGCCATGCTGACCTAGCTGAGACTACCATGACGAATCCTAGAATTAATTCTACATTTGGTCATTTTTGGCATACTACGTGTAAACACAGTCCTTTTCTGACATTGAGCAATCTTGTTTTATACTTTGTTGATTTTTTTTTCCTCATATGAATATATTTTCCTGAAAATAAAATGCTATTATAAGTGGTTTGGCTTCCTGATTTAAATGTTTTAATGATTTGGAGATGCCAGTGTTGGACTGGGGTGGACAAAGTTAAAATCACAACACCAGATTAAACCTGTTGGACTATATTTGGAAGCACTAGCTTTCAGAGTGCTGCTCCTTCATCAGATGGTTGTGCTTCAGGTGTGGCATCAGGTGCCACAACTACCTGTTGAAGGAGCAGCGCTCCGAAAGCTAGTGCTTCCGAATAAACCTGTTGGACTATAACCTGGTGTTATGTGATTTTTAACTAAAATGTTTTTGATCATTTAAGATTTTTTTTGGAACACTGGGATGTTTTGTTGCTTTTGTTGCTAGTTGATCTTGCTATACCCATTTAATATGTGGGTATAGGAGTTGGGATGTCATGTTAAGGTTGTACAGGACATTAGTGAGGCCACTTCTGAGTACTGTGTGCAGTTCTGGTCACCCTGCTATAGGAAGGATATTTACTAAATTGGAGAGGGTTCAGAAAGCTGTGTCAGGATGTTGCGGAATAGAAGGTTTGAGTAATAAAGATAGAATGAACTTTTTTCACTAGAGCATAGGAGGTTGAGATGACCTTATTTAGGCGCATAGTGTGAATGTCAAGGGTATTTTCCCTCGTGTGGGGAGTTCTTTTTAATGTGAGGAGAAAAATGTGTATTTTAATGTGTATTTTTAATGTGAGGAGAAAAATTTAAAGAACTGAGGGACAACTTTTTTAATACAGTGGTTTGAATGTGGAATGAACTGCTGGAGGAAGTGGTGGATGCAGGTACAGTTACAACATTTAAAAGACCTTTCGATTAAGTATATGAATAGGGAAGGTTTGGAGGGATATGGGCCAAACTCAGTCAAGTGGGATTAGCTTGATTTGGGAACATGGACTTTGACTCCATGCTGTTTGACTCTATAACCATGGATGATCGAAAATTTCAGTTCCTTTTACCCACACTATCCCATGGGTAATCATTAATCTCTACGTGAAATATGATCAAGGACTGAATTTCCAAGTCCTCTGGGTTATAGAATTGTGAAGCTTTGCAGCAATTTTTTATTTAAAAATTATGCCACCTGGCTCCAGACTCCCCAGGCCAGGGAAACATTTTGGCTGCATCTACCCTGTTTTTATCCCTTTTTTTCAGACATTTTTTGATTTGAAGAAATAAGAAGATGCCTTTTGCTGGTTGAAGAGCACCAATTCAGGATGTTTCCACAGTACTTTATCCAAAAAATCACATTGGAAAGAAAAATGTATTGATGAGGTTATGAATAAATCAGTTTTTGCTGGAGATATTAGATTAGATTAGATTACTTACAGTGTGGAAACAGGCCCTTCGGCCCAACAAGTCCACACCGACCCGCCGAAGTGTAACCCACCCATACCCCTACATTTACCCCTTTTACCTAACACTACGGGCAATTTAGCATGGCCAATTCACCTGACTTGCACATCTTTGGAGTGTGGGAGGAAACCGGAGCACCCGGAGGAAACCCACGCAGACACGGGGAGAATGTGCAAACTCCACACAGTCAGTCGCCTGAGGCGGGAATTGAACCCGGGTCTCTGGCGCTGCGAGGCAGCAGTGCTAACCACTGTGCCACCAGCTTCACAGGGTTTAAGGTGTTAAATACAGGAGATTTAATATTATGTTTTCATAGCATCCTTCACCGTTCATGTCTCTAACAAGGAAAAATGTCTACAGTATTGAGAGAGGCACTTTGGTTTGCTTCCCAGAAAAGAGCCTGGACTCATTAGCAGAACAGTTTCCACTTCACTGAGTCTATCTCCCCAAATGAAAGATGAATCATTTGGGTCTCACCACAATAAATGAAACAAGGAATCCATGCAGGAAATTAAGTCAAAATAATTATCCATGGCTGTCTAGATTTTCCAGTATTTGTGTGGTTTGAAACACAGCTTTCCTCTGGGAAATTGACCTCTAAGCTGCACTCACTAAATTTTCACCATATATATTGAAGTATGTGTGTAGGATACATATACACTGAAGTTACTCGGTTAGATTTTGCAGATCTACAGTTGGAGTAGATCCAAAAACATCTTTACAAACCTTCAAAAACTCTGCATTCATTCACCTTTTGGCCTCTTGTGTGTCAAGCAGTAATTTTGCCCCATTATTTTGAACATGCTTTCAGCTGTCTCTAAGATCTTCTTAAACCACACTGCATCTCCATTTCCCTTTACTCCTTTTAAGATACCTCTTTTTGATCAAGTTTTTATTTTGAATGCCTTTGGCTCAGTCTGGAATACTGTTTGACTTTCTTCTGTGTGTGTCTTGGTGTTTTTCAATGTTAAAGGAACTAGTTAAATGCCATTGTTAACTGTAAAATAGCCATGTTGCAGGTAATTGAAACCATGTGGAATTCTTGCTTTGTTGCTGCTGCATAATGCACATTGAAGGATCTGATGTCCAGCACTCTTGTAAGGAATTTGCATATTCTGCCAAAAATTCAAGTGCTTTTTCTTTCCTATCCTCTTCCTCCCCAGCCACAGGCTCCTCACTCCTATCCTTAATCACCACTCCCACAACCACCAATCCCAAGCATTTGATCACTGCCAAAATTATTTGTTTGGAATAGGTTCAGCTAATAGGAAAGATATAAAGGCCAATCAAATTCTTAATTGTTTGCATGTCATTCCTAAGAATGATGTGGAGGTGCTGGTATTGGACTGGGGTGAACAAAGTTAAAAATCTCACAGCACCAGGTTATAGTTCAACAGGCTTATTTGGAAGCACAAGCTTTCGGAGCATTGCTCCTTCATCATCAGGTAACTACCCAATGAAGGAGCAGTGCTCCGAAAGCTTGTACTTATAAACACACCTGATAAATTATAACCTGGTGTTGTGATTTTTAAATTTCCAAGAATGGCAGTATAGATAGGCCAATGCTAATCTCAGATATGGGAAAATTCAAAAATAATTGTTGCTTGAGGTGCCAGATTAAAGCTTCTTCTCTGTACCTAGTCTTTTGTAGTACTCCACTAACTGGGAATCCTTTTTGCAACTTCTGAAGAAGGAAAGTTGAAAAGACAACTGTGATGTGAAAAAATTTCACGTGTGTTATGTAATCGTGCTACATGGCAACAAATCAAGAGTAAAATTCCAACATTGTAACTGTTAACAATATAAACAATATTGTGAATTTGCTGTGTGTGCACAAACTTTAACTTTTGTAGTACTACACAAAAGGAACGGACTATGGAACATGATCAAACTCTGCTCATTTTTATTTCTTTCCAAGCAAGGGAACCCAAGAAAAACCTTAATTTCCCCCTTCCTTACTTCTTTGGTGTGGTTGCTAGGATACTCTATGACGGTCTCAAGTATTTTAAGTCTCCTGGCACTTAAGACGAAAACTTGGTTGTAATAGCTTGCAAGGAGAGTCAGCTATGAGAATTACGTGAGGGCAGCCATGAACTGTTTACCATGGTACCTGGTAGGCGCTGGGAAGGAATTTTACCACAACCCTGCATTTGTTCTGCCTGAAGTCAGTAGAATGTCAGAGGTGCAAAGATGTGACTTTATTTTTCCTGTCAAGTATTATTTATTAATGGAATTTAAAATTTCTGAGGAGAGAAAAAGGACTTTTTCACTCCTAAAGGCAAGTTTTAAAAGCTGAAAGATGCTAAGTCCTTTCATTGAGTTTAATAGGACAGAACAGTTATGTAACATGATCTATAACAGTTTTGTGAAAATATCATTGAAAAAGATGTCCCATGTTTTTATGTAGTATTTCAAATACAGAGTGTCTGCAACTAAAGCATTCAAGAAAATGCCTAGAGCCATCTGTGTGTGCACAACTGACTTTCATAATGCTGTGTTTGCCTCAACCTGGCCACTGGTGCAAATTTGTAGTGGGATTCTGTGTTCCAGGTCAAACTTTTAGTGCTGAAAATGTGTTGCTGGAAAAGCGCAGCAGGTCAGGCAGCATCCAAGGAACAGGAGAATCGATGTTTCGGGCATAAGCCCTTCTTCCTGAAGAAGGGCTTATGCCCGAAACGTCGATTCTCCTGTTCTTTGGATGCTGCCTGACCTGCGCTTTTCCAGCAACACATTTTCAGCTCTGATCTCCAGCATCTGCAGCCCTCACTTTCTCCTCAAACTTTTAGTGAGTCTGTTTGCTGATGGTTTAGATGCAGTGTTGTTTTTCGGTGCACAAACTTACATTTGTGCTGTTTTGCCATTTTTGGTGCTCTATCCCAATTAAATGTGCATTTGACATGATTATATCCCTGTTTACCTCTTGTGTCACTTTAAACTGAGGACTAGGTAGTGGGTGTGTATAGACATCTTCCACTTCCTGGAAGGAACCTAATTTACATTGGTCACCCCAGGAAAGCTTGAAAAGGACAAGTAAGCTTTGGTGCATGTACACATGGTACTTCAACTTGCAGTAGCCATGTTATTACATAGCCAGATAGAACATAGCAAAATTTAAATTCAAACAAAATCCTATTTTTAAATGTCTTTCTCTTGTAATTTGTCTTCGTTTATTCTGAGTGACTGAGAATTCCATGTCCATTCACATTCAGCAGATAAAGTGTTATGAAGCTTGATCTAGAGTCATTTTAAATTTGTGAATGAAATTTCTTTAAATTTAATAGTAAAAGGCACCATTGTTTCCAGTTTAAAATTCTGTTATAAATGTATCACAGTTTCAGGAAATTTAGAAGAAGCTGGGGTTTATCAGTTTAG
Organism: Chiloscyllium plagiosum; assembly: GCF_004010195.1. NCBI lineage: Eukaryota > Metazoa > Chordata > Chondrichthyes > Orectolobiformes > Hemiscylliidae > Chiloscyllium > Chiloscyllium plagiosum. The sequence continues at coordinate 87,295,197 of NC_057715.1, read as the reverse complement.
AAACTTAGCATTTGCTGTAAAAGGCAGGAATTTGTGCAAATTCCCTTTTATATTGAAAAAGCCAATTTTCCTCTTGATATTGGAGTTGTAGCAACATGCAAGATCTGAATACCCAAGCCTGGACTTTTCTGGTACAGATGTAGTTTAGATCCTGATGGATTATGATGGATTGCATTGAGTGGCTCTGAATTCTGCCTTGCTATCATACATGTTGCTGCATCCAAAGTGAAGGAAATATAGGTTTTTTTTGTCAACTAAACCAATAGATAGGATCATGAGGAGAAAAGGGTCAGAAGCAACAGCAGAGGTGAAGTGTCTCAAAGGCCATTCCTTATCCCATCTGTGCATCTAATTACTTACAAATTGGGAAATGGAAGCAACCAACCCCTCAACCAAAAAACAACTTGGCATACAAGACACCCTACTTACCTTTCGGACTGGTGAGAAAAGTAGTTGCTTCCCCATCTGGGTATGTAATCGGGGAGATGGCTGTTAACTCGCTGCTTAAGGGCCTTAATTGTTGTCAAGTCAAGAATGTCCCCAATGGAACATCTTCCCCACACTTAATTGATAAAGTGGTGAGAAGGGGGCAGTGCCAACTTGCCCATTTATTTCATCATCTTGCTACACCCAGAGAAATGAAATTTGTACCCTCTGTCTCATGTGTGTTTTCTCTCTCTCTCTCTCTCTCTCTCACCCCAAGAGCTGCATTAATCTGCGTGTTCACGCAACAATCAATGCTGAATCTCAACCCTTCAACATTTTACAGAATCCTATGCAGTGCACAGTCTGCCAAGGACTATAGGTGATGACAAGGCAAGCAGTGCCATTGGACTAATGGCTGCCTAGGATTGATTCTAATTGTTACGTTTCAGTGAATTAAGTCACAACTTTATTGGAATGCGCTGCAGACTATTTACGGTACTGTTTAATGCAAAATTTGACTCAGTTTTGTTCAAAGCTATGTTCACTTTGTTGCCTTAACTGCAAAATTGCTGACAATGGTTGCAAAATAATAATTGTCATTGTTCTAGGTAGGGCAGCCAGGGATAATTCAATAGAGAAATTATAGCTTGGATAACATTATCTTGTCTAGATTGTTGCAGTGAATGCTAAGATTACATTCATTTTCTTAGCAAAATAAACTAATAAGGAAAAAAAATGTAAGAATTTTATATGTTTGAGGAATAGTTATTTTTATGGTATTGGGCTTGGGGTAGATTGCTGCCACCAGTTCTCCCTTCTATTCTGTTGAAATAAAACAAATTAAACAAAAATTCAAACTGGCAGCCCTTGAAGGGCACTAAAAAATAAAAAATTAATTTAAAGGAAACAATTCAAATTCTAATATTTATTGGCTAATAGTGCCTACTTGTCATGGACGTCTGAAGTATACGGTGTGCTCCTGTAGGATTTTAGGTTTCGCTTTAAATTTAGTTGTCTGACCTTAATCAATTGCAGTTGTAGATATGATTTGACACATTAGGCCACTTGTCCTAATTAGTTCCAAGAGTCTAGATTAGAGTGGTGCTGGAAAAGCACAGCAGGCCAGGCAGCATCCGACGAGCAGAAAATTGACGTTTTTGGCAAAAGCCCTTCAAGATCCATTCCAGGTTCAAGCATGTTTTCTTTTCCACATATTTTACAGAACTTACATTTATCAAACAGTTATTGGAACCTCAACCTGAGTTACAAATCTTCTCAAAACTCACTAAGAAATAATACTCAATGAAAACTGTAATTTTTGGGCAGTTCCCTTTTTGAGACATCAGCTCACAGCACTGGTTGGCTCGACACATGTCTCTTTTCTTCTGTTGTCTAGGGGTCTTCCTTTCTTGTTCATCAATTAATTAAGAATTGCCACTTATTAACTCTTGTGTGCTACTACCACCTGTGTGTGATTAGGAATATCCTGAGCTGCTGGACAGCACATGATCAATCTCCAATTGGCTAAAGAGTGATATCCAATTCCTAATTGGTTTCTTTAAAAGTAATGGTTACCTTAATGACATCACTTTCTACTATCTCCTGATTCTTTGAATGCCAATTGCTTTTGTAGCAATCTATTAACTTCTATCTTTACTGATAATGTGATGGCAATGGAGTATTTGGTATGCTTATTCAAAGTAATGTAGAATGATGTCCTAGCAACTTAATAAGATTGCAAATGACCCACCTGAAACAACTAATTATTCTTAAATCTATCAAATTCCTTTAACTAAAAGAAACTCGTGTGACTCCACATTCATTGTTGTTACTTCAAAGTTAAAGCTCAAAATAACCTTACAAAACAAATGTAGGGCTGTTACATACTTCAGATTATAAAACTAAGCCATGCTTTGTGGAGACTACTTGCCATGCAGTGACCCTCGTTTTGAAGGTCAAGTCTCCTTTTCCCTCTTACCCTGGGTATTTTTTATTTGCACTATTATAATAAAGTTATTCCTCTTGTCTTCTGTGATGTCAACTTTACTCCCAGAGCTTGACAGCTGTTTCAGAGAGCACATGAAATAGGTGCGGGAGGAGGCCATTTGACCCCTTGAGCCTGACCTGCCTCAACAATTCCAAGGCTGGTCTGCCCCAGGCTTCAACTCCTCTCTCATGCCAATTTGGCACAGCCCATCAGCTCCCTAATATTTCAAAAATCTGTCATCTCCTCTTAATTGGTTTCAGTGATCTAGTATTCCCAATTCTCTGACATATAGAACACCAGACATTCACTAACCTCTAGCAGATGAATTTTACTTTTAAATGAATGGCCTCTTAGTCTGTAACTGTCCCATTTCAAGATTTCTCCCACAAGTGGAGGCAATCTCTTAACATCTGTCCTGTTGTGCCCCCTCAGAATCTTGTACGTTTCAATGAGATCACCCTTCATTCTTCTAAATGCTAATGAATAAAAGCCCAACTTTGTTTAGCTATGCTTAACCTCTTCCCGTCTAACTCGGTCTTCTGAGTGTGGCTCACGTTTACTCTTTTCCTAGCTCGCATTGAGCCAAAGATGATGACAAAAGGACAAGATTCATGATGCAAAGAAATGCCGGTGTCTTATTGCTAAATGAGCATTTGCTGAGGGAGTGTGTTAATTCATACCTGTCTAATTTCTCCAGCAGAGAGGATGGAAGGGTAATGTTACCTTATCAGTAATCCAAAAACCCAGGCTAAACCTTTGGGGAATACAGGTTCAAATCATGTAGTCATTGGAATTTAAATTCAGTTCATAAAATCTGCAATTCAAAGCTTGTCTTAGTAATGATGACCATGAAACTCTCTCTGATTTGATGTAAAAACCTGTCTGGTTTGCTAATATCTCTTGGCGAAAGAAATCTGCTGCCCTTACAAGAAAGGGTTTAGAGGGATATGGGCCAAGTGCTGGCAAATGAGACTAGATTGATTTCATGATACCTGGTTGGCATGGACCAGCTGGGTCCGTTTCTGTCCTGTACATCTGTATGACTCTTTACTGGTATAGCCTATATATGACTTCAGACCTACAGCAATGTAGTTGTCTCTAACTGTCTTCAAGAGCAGTTTATGGATGGGTGACAAATGCTGATATTTCTACACCCCATGAAAGAATTTTTTAAAAAGTCCCTCATTAGAGGCTGACAAACAAAGAAGTAATAGACCTTTTATAGTTGACTACACCTGTTAGAAAAGCCATTTTGTTCACCGTTCTTGGGGCAAAATAGAATAGGAGTTTCTGTTTGTTCTTTGATTTTTTTTTTGGTTTTTGTTACAGTACCCTGCCGGCCAACTAGGTTGATATGTCTTGATATAAAACTACAAACACAAAATGATAAAACAGCTTATCCCTGAATTTTTAACTGCCATCCCTGCTCCCTTCCAAAATCCTTCAAGCTAACTGACTGAAACAACTGTTCATGCTGATTGTCAGAAAAACCCATCTGGTTCACTAATGTCTTTTAGGGAAGGAAACGGCTATCCTTACCTGGTCTAGGTATGACACATGACTCCAGACCAATAGCAATGTGGTTGGTTCTACTCAGATGGGGCAATAAATGCTGGCCTAGCCAGTGACACTGTCATCTTGTGAATGACCAGTATTCAATAGATTCAGGGGTAAAATTCTCTTGGGGGAGCATCAACCTGCTTCATCTTGAAATGCTGTTTGTTTTTTTTCATTTTGGCAGGAACTGAAATAATAACTGGGTATTTCATTGTAATTAATGTCATTTAATTCAATTCTTGCCCTCTCTTGGAGGTAGCAATTCGATCTCTAAAGCTGTACAATAGCTGAAATTTTTAAAATCGTTAAATATAATTCTTCTAAGAAATTTTTGCATTTTTGTGTCTGTTAAAGGTAAAATTGGAGAAACAGCTGCTTTGTGATTATGGGTAAGGGGCTGGAAGGTGACTTTGCTCTCAACCCCTTCATTAATCACAGCAGCTGTTTTTTTTGTTGCTGCTTCTGTTTGTTAAAACTATAAGTACAACTACCCTGTAAAGCTGCTCGGTTGTGTCAAAAGTAATAGTTTTCAGGAAATAACAGATGTTAATCGTGGGTTTTTTCTCTGTTTAATTGAGATGATGACCATTAGTCATGGGAATGCCAGAACTAATTCCCAAAAACATTTTCTTTTGTCTAAACAATGTTTCAGTGAAATGGAAACATATCATTTTAGTAAGAATACTGCATCACAGACTAAGATTACTTCACCCATTAACTGTCTATAACACTATCTCTCACTTTATCTATCTCTAACTCCCTCTTTCTTCCTTTCTTTCTTTAATGCATTCATGGGTTGAGGGCGTCACTGGCTAGGCCAGCATTTATTGCCCATTCCTAATTGCCCAGAGGGCAGAAGAGAGTCAACCACATTACTGTGTGTAGTGGAGTCACGTGCAGGCCAGAGCAGGTAAGGATGGCCGTTTCCTTCTCTGAAGGAGATTAGCAAACCAGATGGGTTTTTCCAACAATGGATTCATGGTCATCATTAGACCCTTAATTCCAGATTTTTTTTTGTTGAATTCAAATTCCATCATATGCTATGGTGAGATTTGAACCTGGAACCCCAGAACATTACCTGCGCCTCAGGATGAACTGTTCAGCGATAATACCTCGAGACCATCACCTCCCCTTTGTTGTTTCTGTGAGTCTACGTGTCTGTCTAACTCTTTATTCCCCTCTTTATTAAACAGAGAAAACACTACTATTAACATGTCTTTGATTTGAGGTCTTTGAAGAGGTGACCAAGAAGATAAATTAGGACAGAGTGGTAGACACTGACATTAGCAAGGCTTTCAACAAGGCACCACATGGTAGCCTGATTACTGAGGTTAGGTTACAGGGAGAGTTGGTAAATTGGATACAAAATTCACTTGATGAGAGACAGAGGGTGGTAGTAAGGGATTGTTCAGACTGGAGGCCTGTGACCAATGGTGTGCTGCAAGAATTGGTGCTGGGTCCATTGTTGGTTAGTGCATTGAGTACAGGAGTTGGGTTGTCATGTGGACGTTGGTGGGGCCACATTTGGAGTGCTGTGTACAGTTCTGCTCACCCTGATTTAGGAGGGATGTTGTTAAACTGAAGAGGGTACAAAGATGATTAACATGGATGTCACCGACTCCAGAAGGTTTGGGTTATAAGGAGAGGCTGGATAGGATGGAACTTTTTTTTCCCTCCGGGAAGTTGATAAAATCACGAGGGGCATAGATAGGGTGAATAGCCAACATCTTCCCTCCAGGATAGGGGGAGTCCAAAACTAGAGGACATAGCTTTAAGGTGAGAGAGGAAAGATTTAAAAGGGACCTGATGGGGTAGCGTTTTCACAGAGGGTGGTGTGTATGGAACAAGCTTCAAGAAGATGGATCGGAAGGATTTAGAGGGATATGGGCCAAACGCAGGCAAATGAATCCAGTACAGTTTAGGAAACCTGGTCAGCATAGGCAGGTTGGGCCGAAGGGCAGTTTCTACGCTGTGAGACTCTGATTCTAGGACTCTTGAGTTATAGAATGAAGTATTGATTAACCTACCACCTGTTGGCTTTTACAGCAGATCAGCAACTGAGAAATTCTCCCTTTTGCATAGTTTGGTTTAATGTGGCACGAAGGTTTAGTTATACTGGCACTTTTAATATTTGATGCAAAACCGTTTCAGGTGCCCAGCAATACAATGATGAGAATGTCATTCGGATGCCACATCACCGATCAGATTTGACTGCTGCTTGGCTTGTGGTATAGACCTGTCCATTTTCATGTGTGGTCCTAGCTAAGAAATGACAATGGCAGTTTAATGATGCTCACTTTTTGATTTTTGATCAGGCGATGTAAAGTTCCACCTGGTTGAAAAAAAAATGCAAGTCTGTAACTTTGATAGTAAGCTTGCGTTCTTAAACAAGTATTTTAAAATGCATTGTATCATATTCATCAAAAACGTTTTTTTTTAAAAATGTGCTTTGCAAACCTGTTTCTGACGCAAGTGTCGCTATAAACTGCATAAAAGTACACCACAAAGGATTATCATAGCTAACCACAGTCTGAAGTAAACATTTACAGTGCTGTCTCTGGAATTGCAGGAATGACGAACAGTGCGTATATGCAAAGTTAAAAGTATAACGAGCACAGCACAAAGTTGTGGGAACGAAGGGAAAAAAAAACCTTCCAGTCACCTTACAAAATTCCAATTAAAGAGAGACTCCGATTTCTCTGCCTGCTCTTTTTTGTTTAACCGATGCAGCCTTCGGCATTTTTTCTCTCTCTCTGTGCTGACATGTAGCAGCAGTGCCTGGGAAGCCCCACCCAATTCAATCTGATTCCAGGGATTAGCCCATTCCAATCTAGGGGTTGGATTTCCTGGTATGTGTGTACTTTCAATCTGGTTGACAAGGAAGTAGTGAAAAGCTGTGTTGTTCTGAGGGAACTTTTACTCTGATGGATCATCAGAGGTAGCACCTCTGTCTAGATCGGAAAACTTCGGTGTATCGGATAATAGAGGCAGATGCCTGCATCGATTCCGTGCTGTCATTTAACGATTTTGACATTAGAACGAAGTGAACAGCGGAAATTGTAGCCAAATTGGTCTGATTAAAACTATTTAATGCCTAAGGAACACGGCTATATCATGATTCTGCCAAGTAAGTCATTTGCTCGTTTTACAACCAGTTTATTTTCTGATGATTCCATTAAGATTTATATTTTGACAGTGGCATTGTTCACGCCTAAAGTAACTTCTAAAGAAATATGAAGTTTTCCGATAAAATGTCAGGCGCGGTTTCGCTCCAGTTTGTACATGTGTCACTAGGCGGGCTTTTTGTGGTAGTTTGTTCACTGGATGATTGACCAACTTGAACCATAAGGTGGGAGTGTGGGGAGGAGACAAATAACATTGCGAACTGTAATCTTACAAAACATTTATTTCTTCTTTGTGCTCAGTGGTATCGGTTTGGAGATGTCGTTAAGATAATGTGGTTCTTTTTGCTTTCTGTAGGTCAAAACATGTTTGTTTTGACACTTTTTTTGACAGTTTACGTCTATTGGATGTTAAACGTCAATTTAAAGAGAAACCGTAGGTGCAGACGTGAAAAGCGTTGAAACAGCTCTCCCTACAGTCCCACATCTTGATTTTGTTGAGAGTCACATGCCAGAAGCTCCAGCTTACCGAGGAAGGTGAACTCTTATCTGACACACTCTGCAGTTCGGGGAGGGAAAGATATAATAAACTGACGACATGAAAAGCTTCTTTGCAGCCACCATTTTCATTGACCCTGCATTGACGATTCCAACCTTGGGCGACTATCTGTGTGGAGTTTGCACATTCTGTGTCTGTGTGAGTTTCCTCCCACAGTCCAATGCTGTGCAGTTTAGGTGAATTGGTCATGTTAAATTGCCCGTAGTGCTCAAGGGTCATATAAGCTGGATGCAGCGGTCAGGGGAAATGTAGACTAATAGGGGTAGGAGAATGGGTCTGGGTAGGATATGATTCGGAGGATCAGTGTGGGCCAAATGGCCTGGTCCCACACTGTGGAAATTCTGTGATGATGACAATAGGCAATTGAGCATAACCTACACATTTTTGGACTGTGGGAGGAAACCGGAGGAAATCACACAAACATGGAAGATGCAAACTCAACATAGACAGTCGCCCAAGGCTGGAATCGAACTTGGAACCCTGGTGCTGTAAGGCAACAGTGCTAACCACTGAGCCACTGGAGTTTTTCTGCACTCTGTTTTGTCAGACCACCTTTGTAGCGGTTACCACAAGATCTGTGGTCACCATATTCCTGATGAAGGGCTTCTGTTCGAAACATCATCTCTCCTGTTCTTCAGATGCTGCCTAACCTGCTGTGCTTTTCCAGTGCCACACTTTTTGACTCTGATTCTCCAGCACCTGCAGTTTTCACTTTCTCCACCTTAGTACAGACCCCCTGATCACCAATTATAGACCACATCTGCACAAAGGACTCTGTAGCTACTCGGTTTCTCTCACTGAAAATAAGAATCTTAAATGTTTAATGCAAACTTAAGTTTATCGGAATCAATCTTAAAGCCAATGATACATTTTCAGAAACAAATAGCCTTCATGGAAATATCATATGATTTATACCTTTATTTGGTTGTACACTTCAATGGAAGCAAGTTAAATATTCTCACGTAGCTAATGCCATTTTTAGATATCCTGAAATGTTGGTGCAGGGCTCACTTCAGTTCAGAATCATGATTAATGGACTTCAGGACTTATTTAAATACCAGACAGATGGTGCACTGTGTTAATCATCGCTTCAAGCAGTCTATTCATCAGTGCAATGTCATTAAGCAATATCTGAGCTTGAGTTTTTTTCCTGCTTTCTCTTTAAATTGGGACCATAGCAAAAAAGACCAAATTTCAGCAAAGCTATGATTCTGTTACCTTGCAGATTTTTCAAGTTACGGCAGTCCATTGTACAACATAACTAAAAAGCACACTCTGCCAGTTCAGTGAAAATATTCATGTAGTATGTCGACAGCTTGAGAGGCATTACTTGAGAACCACCAGATAGGAGATCAGGAAATCAGTACAGTCAATAAAAATGATTATAGTAAAAGGAACCAAGTTAACTGAACAAGTTAATGGTCTCCAGTGCCCCAGTTTCCTGCAAAATTACCTCACTTTAGGGTAAAGTGAGCTGCTTTTTCAGGCACTCCTCTGAATAGAAAGGCCTACAGGTTATGCATAACAAGGTGGGAGGCCATACACACCCACCCACCTCACGAAAATGTTATTGTACAGAGGCTGACGTATTGCAGGGAATTTTCAAAGCAGTCATGACGAGCTGGTGTCAAAACCTGTACATGCTGGTTCATTGCAAAGAATTTCATATTTATTCGTTTTGGGTTATTGTGAACGCAAACAGACAACAATTCAGTCATTGTCACTGTAAAAGTTACTTTTTTGGATGATAGGTTGCATTTCTCTTGGGCTCTAATCCAAGCCCTAAGGTGCAGGTCTGTCTGCAAATGCTTCTGTGTGTTTGTAGATATGTCTGAAGGCTTATTCCCACACTTGTGTGAATGAATGTCTTTCTTTTGGAACTTTACAATGGCATTGTGACAGCTGTATCTGTTAACCAAAGCAAAATCAATTGCAGTATTTTAGTGTAGTGCATTTCCTTAATGTGATCTATTTTAACTATTTTAATAAATGGAAAAACATTTCTAATAAATATAGAAAATGCTGTTTGAAAACTCGGGCAGCATCCATGGAGAAAGAAGTAATGTTTTGAGTCCAGGATAACACACTTTTTCAGGACTAGTGAAAAAAGTCCCGAGTTGATAATCTGAAGTTTATTGTTTTAGTAGTCTAGTATCCTTTCTGGCAGACATTGCTTCACAACAGTTTTAAAAATAAGTATGTGTGGATGAGCACCTAAAATGTCACAACGTTCAAGGCAATGAACCAAGTGCTGGAAAGTAGTATGTGTAGGTAGGTTAGCATAGATTTGATAGGCTGAAAGGCTTCCTCTGGGGTGCATGTGACTGATTTTATGCAAATTCATATAGCAGGTAATAAAAATGTAGCTATAGTTGGGATTATCAAATAAATTGGAGTGAACTATCCTAAATTGAACCCATTCCTTCAGAATGACGTATATGTCAGCCTCTACTAGCCCTGTCATACTTTCCAATTATATGTCTGAGAACAGTAGTTAAATGAAGTTGGGATCTCTACAGTGGACAACTACACTAACATTATATCTTCTTTCTATCATCCCTGACCCTGCTACAAAAGATTGGCGATTCCCTCCTCATTTCCTTATAATTGGCTGCAACTTGAAAATTTTCCGCACAGATACCGTTTTTATTGTCCATAGCTAGCCCGCCAGCCAGATATTGAATGAGTTTATTTTTAGAAGTCACATCAGTGTCTCCAACGCTGTGTGTGGCTGATATTGACTCATGCCAAGGATTTCATTCATTGGATTTTAACATCTTCATCCATCATTTTGTTGTGATTGCTCCTCATGGCAAATTTTTATTATTGTTGTCAAGGAAATAAAATTAGAGTGCAGCCGAATTAAATCATTATCCACATTACTCTGGTAGTTAGCGTTGACTGTTATTTTCTGAATAATAATGCCAGTTCTATTTTGATTGTGATATGTTTTTTTAAAACAAAAAGTCTGTTTCACATTCTGATTAAAGCACTGTTTGCAAGTCTCGATGTGTATTTGCATTCCTTGATCTAAAATATCCTAATCAATGGCTTTTTAATGGTTATCCTGAAGAAATAGGAACTGCAAATATCGCATCCAATTCTTTGAAAAAACAATATATTAAAGCTTTGAAAATACCATGAAATGCTTACTTGGAAAGAAATTTCTGGAAGGTATGTAGTGGTATGCCTTAGATACCTTTTTTTAAGAATGCTGAAAAGATTTGCTTTCTGGCAAGAGATTTTTTTTTGTGTGTTGGACTGCTGTTACATTGTTCATGTAACCAATACATTTTTTTCAGATTATTGAAATCCAGGAATAGCTGCTACAGAATCACTACCATGCTAGTGATTGTAAGTCTTTCAGTACTATGGTACTTGACATTTTATTCCCCCCTCCTCCCACCGCCCCCTAGGGTACAAGCAAGATTAATTAAAATGTGTGAAGATAGACACAGCTTATGAGGTCACCTGTAAGCTATTGTATGCACCTGGTGCCTAAAACAGACAGTCTTTCTGATTCAGAAGATCAGTATAGATGAGAAAGGTCATGCACCCCACTGAATATAAAGTACAGTCTGCCTAATTTGTCGTCTAAATTCTGACTTGATTGACAATAGAATTGTTATTGCTGTAACTATACAGGTCACTCTTTATGAAGAAGTGCTTGTCTTTTCACCAAGGATATTACTTTCAAAAAGGCAAATTCAGGAAGATGATAATGCTACTTCAGAAAAGAAAGCAGTTGCCAACTTTTAATGCAACTGATCACCTAAGAATTCTTTTATCAGTCTTACACATCATATCTTATAGATCTGATCATATTGCAAAACTATTGTATAAGTGTCATAATAGAATGGTATTAGAAATTTTAAAACTGGTTCTTGTAGCACAGTAGTAGCATTTCTACCTCTGGGTCAGTCCCAGAGTTCAAGCCCCACCTGCCCCAGTCATGTGTTATAATTTGCATGAATAGGTCTCACCAGTGCCTATATTAACGTATAACCTCCTTTTATTTGTATTCAAATTCCCCAATGATAAATTATATTCCATTTAGCTTTCCTAATTACTTTCTGTACCTGCATACTAACCTTTTTTGTGATTCTTTGACGGAGAAACCCAAATCTTGCTGCATCTGAGCTCTACAATCTCTCACTATTTGAGACTGTGATGCTATGCTGCTTGTGTATTCTTCTTGCAAAAATAGACAGCTTCATGTTTTTGTACATCATACTCCATTTGTCAAATCTTCTTCGTCCTGTCACTTAGAGGCAGAGCATGGAAACAGACCCTTCCATGCCTAACATAATCCCAAACTAAACTCGTCCCACCTGCCTGCTCCTGGACCTTATCCATCCAAATCTTTCCTTTTCCTGTATTTATCCAAATGTCTCTTTAAACATTTGTAATTGTAGCCATATCCTCCACTTTCTGAGGAAGTTCATTCCACACACGAACCCCCCTCTGTGTAAAACCTTTGCCTCTTACATTTGTCTTAAATCCCTCTCCTCTCACCTTTAAAAATGTATCCCTTAGTCTTGAAATCCTCCATCCTGGGAAAAGACAATGACCATTAACTCTATCTATATCTCCCATTTATTTTATAGACTTCTATCAAGTCGCCTAACTAAACGATCAATATTTTTGTGACCTCCTTGTATCCTCTTCGCAACTTACATTCCTATCTATTTTTGTGTCATCAAATTTGGTATTCTTTTTATTTTTGTGAATTATGAGAAGTTAAAGTCCCAGCACTGACCATGGGGCACTTGTATATTTTGCCAACTTGAAGAGATTTGTTTACACCTACTGTCTACTTCCTGTTCATTAGTAATCTTCTATCCATGCCAACATAATACTTGTTGGTACCATGCAACCAGAAATCTCACCATTCTGCATTGATAATGTACTGGGAACCAAGTTAGTTCATTGAGTAAAATGTGCATCCAGCAAAGTTTTTAAGTGAGGGGGAGATTAGGTGGGGTGCACCTGATGAGGTTTAGACCACCATCTCCCTCCCCCCCCACCCCACCCCCACCACCCCAAACCCATTGCAGAGCTCCAGCAGGCCATAGGACAATGGAGAGTTATCCACATCGTCATGCATCCAGAGTGACTCAGTAGGCCGGGCCAGATTTTCTTCTCCTAAGTATTAAACCAGGTGGATTTTTAAGAAAATTGACATTAGTTACGTGGTTGCCATGACACTAGCTTTTTATTGAATCAAAAAATTAACTGTTGCCAAAGTGGCTTTGAATCCATGTCCCAAGAACATTGTTGAGGTTCTGGATTACTAAACCAGTGACACCACCTCCCTCCTCACTCTTGGCTTTCTAAGGGACTCAATAGCTGAAGGGCTTGCAGGTTGCCTGACACGTTGGCAACTCAACAATAAACGGACAGGAAGGTGATGGACTGGTCACTAATTTTATTGAATGTGTCAATCCTCAGCAACTCTTCAAATATGCTGGGAGTTGGGGGAAGGGGCAAAATTCATCCCAGAGATCAGGTTGACTTGCTGCAAATTCCATCACCTGACTTAGGATCCAATCACAGAAAATGGGCAAGTAGCAGTGAAGGGTATTATTGCAATAACCTTTCTACAATCGAAAAAACATGCTAACATGTTTTGAAAACTAGGAATTTCTTGCATTTCATTTCGTAGTTATTTATAACCATCAGATGGTAAAACATTAACAAAAGAGTGACAGTGCTTTCCTCCAGACGGATTAATTACCTGATGAAATGGTGTTTACCACACCAACTGCTATTGATCTTTTTGCTGCGAGATGTCATTGTTATGAGCAAAACACAAGCACACCCTCTAAATGGAACGGATCATTTTTAAAAACCTGCTTGAACTCCTGACACTGTCTGGTCATCTGTGCCGTGACCATTTTCTCTTTATCCACAGCCTTGCACAGTATTATAGAGTTTATATTGGTTTGCAAGGTGGTTGAGATGTAAAAGGAAGGGGAACTTTGTTACTTAGAGTCATAGGGATGTACAGCATGGAAATAGATCCTTCATCCTTCAGAAACCTAATTGTATGTTTTGAGTTAGTTTCCCTCTCATCCAAATGGACAAAAACCATTTGAAGAGATCTTGACTCACATTTTGGTATTTCATTCACATTGTTCAGATTCATTTGAAAGTGCTTTATTTATTGAGAGCTACTTTGTTTAACCTGACAACAGTGGAGTCTGATGCATATTTCTTTTGAGCAAGATGCAGTTAAATGTAGAGCTCTGCCTGAATATTAAACAGGTTTTTGCCTCTTTTTTTTCCAGAGATTGAAGCCAAGGAAGCATGTGACTGGTTGAGAGCTGCTGGGTTCCCTCAGTATGCACAACTGTATGAAGGTAGGTTTGGAGATTGTATATTTTGAATAATGTGGATAAATACACATGCTTGTGTGGCAGATACATGTTCCTGATTGATGCTCAGAGATGGAATCTTATATTCCTAGAGGAGATGAAGTTGGAAATGGCATTTAAATCGCCACAGAGATGACAAATTCAATCTCTGGCATCATCCTGCCTCCTGAATTAAATGTGGGCTGAAAAGGTTGACTTACTGTCTCACCTTGTAGCTAATTATTAAGTTATGACGCAAGAGCTTCAATCACTTAAGGGTCTCAAACTTGCTGCTGGGATTAACCCAGCTGCATGTGGGCCTGTCCACAAATGTCTGTCTTGGATTAAAGAGTGCGAGGTACTTGTCAGTTTTTGGTTGTGGGAGAATGGGTTGAGTTAAGAATGGATTTCTGTGTGCTTGTGTCCTTGGTCTGAGGAGAAAGTGAGGACTGCAGATGCTGGAGATCAGAGTCGAGAGTGTGGTGCTGGAAAAGCACAGCAGGCCAAGCAGCATCAGAGGAGCAGGAGAATCGACATTTCCCTTCATCAGGAATGCTCATCCCCGATTAGGGGCTTATGCCCGAAATGTCGATTCTCCTGATCCTCGGAATCTGCCTGACCTGCTGTGCTTTTCCAGCACCACACTCTCGACTCCTTGGTGTTAGGGTTTGCAATCTCAGTGGCAGCAGCAGTCATAGCCTTCAATGTGGCATTGCTGAGCATAGAATCTGCTTACCTATGGCTAGCCAGCAACGGTTGTTGTGGTGGGCCTTCTGCTCCAGGGACCTAATTAACCTGGATCCAGACAAAGGCTGCCCACTGTCCTCCTCAAGTGCCTAATGGGCAGGCGATGTGGTAGCTCCCTCTAAGAGTCATCATCGGTGCTGTGACATGTTTTCAAATAACACACAAGACACTGACTAAACTCTCAAGGTTCTGCCCAAGAACCTCAGAGCAGTTCTTGTTTAACTCCTCTTCCTGAACTTGTACACTTTTTTTAATGTCAAGAACAATTTTTTGCTTATTGATGCAAATATATAAAGGGTATTAAAACAAATCGTGTGGAAATGATCATTCATTAGAAAAGGAATACTGGTTTACCCAGAAATGTAATTTATGATGCTAGTACAATTGCAACATTTAAAAGGCATCTGGATGGGTAAATGAATAGGAAGGGTTTAGACGAATGTGGGTCAAGTACTTGCAAATGAAACTAGATTAGTTTGGGATACTTGGTCAGCATGGATGAACTGGACCAAAGGGTCTGTTTCAGTCCTGTACATCTCTGACTCTATGAGGAGAAAGTGAGGTCTGCTGATGCTGGAGATCAGAGCTGGAAATGTGTTGCTGGAAAAGCGCAGCAGGTCAGGCAGCATCCAGGGAACAGGAGAATCGACGTTTCGGGCATAAGCCCTTCTTCAGGAATGGGGAAAGTTTGTCCAGCAGGCTAAGATAAAAGGTAGGGAGGAGGGACTTGGGAGAGGGGCGTCCAACCACAAGGGATGAACTCGGATTTCACCAGTTTCCTCATTTCCCCTCCCCCCACCCTGTCTCAGTCAAATCCATCAAATTCAGCACCGCCTTCCTAACCTGCAATCTTCTTCCCGACCTCTCCGCCCCCACCCCAGTCTGACCTATCACCCTCACCTTGACCTCTTTCCACCTATCACATTTCCGACGCCCCTCTCCCAAGTCCCTCCTCCCTACCTTTTATCTTAGCCTGCTGGACAAACTTTCCCCATTCCTGAAGAAGGGCTTATGCCCGAAACGTCGATTCTCCTGTTCCCTGGATGCTGCCTGACCTGCTGCGCTTTTCCAGCAACACATTTCCATCTCTGACTCTATGCCGCTATGATTTGAGAGGATCCAAAAAAAGAGTGCTCTCTCTCTGTGCTAACTTTGCTGTACTAGCTAGATGAACAGATCTCAATGTGACTAGGGCATGTAGAAAGATTATGGTAACTATCCAGAACTGCTTGCTGGGAAATTCCTATATGAATGTCAGTAGAAGATCACACAGAAATCCATTCTTAAAACCAGTGCTTTGTAGATGTCTTACTGTTGCTAGTCATCTCCCACGCAAGTCAGTTAAATATAGTTTCTTGCTTGCTTTGCTTTTCTAATTGCATTGTGAACCTCAGTATTTCAGTGTTCACAAATCTAGTAAACTATGTCATAATTAGGCTTAGTTCGATATTTCCCATCAGTATCCTGGCTGCGGAGGGGTCGATATCAACAATCAGCACTTTCGCAGCAGCCACTTGAATGAAGGCTGTTAGCAGCTGTCGAAATTTAAGTTCGTCTTACTGTCTTCAAGCCAGGTGGCAATGGGGGAGGGAACAAAGTTGTGTGGGAAATCATCATCAGAATTATGCACCATTACGTGTTCAGGCATTAATACTGTGCTTTCAGGTGCCTGTACAATACAGCACAGTCTTCATGCTTGTAGTGAGATGACAGGTATGGTGTTACTGATGAGTAATGAAGGCAGAATCAAAAATATCTCTGAAAATTTTAACAATAAGAATATTTTTCTTTAGTTTAACAAGACATGGTCAGCGAACATGCCACTGACAAGGATTTCACAATACATTCAGTTGGACAGCATTGTTAGTGGAAAACATATCCTACCTTAGAATCATAGAATCCCTGCAGTGTAGAAACAGGCCATTCGGCCCATCGAGTCCACGCCAACCATCTGAAGAGCATCCCACCCAGACCCACTATTCCCATAACCCTGCATTTCCCATAGCTAACCACATCCCTGGATACTGTGCAATTTAGCATGACCAATCCACCTAATATGCACATCTTTGGACTGTGGGAGGAAACCAGAGGACACAGAGGGAACCCATGCAGACATGGAGAGAATAGAACATAGAAGAATACAGCGCAGTACAGGCCCTTTGGCCCTCGATGTTGCGCCGATCCAAGCCCACCTAACCTATACTAACCCACTATCCTCCATATACCTATCCAATGCCCGCTTAAATGCCCATAAAGAGGGAGAGTCCACCACTGCTACTGGCAGGGCATTCCATGAACTTACGACTCGCTGAGTGAAGAACCTACCCCTAACTTCAGTCCTATATCAACCCC
>NC_057715.1:87264665-87275824 GCF_004010195.1 Chiloscyllium plagiosum | reverse complement strand
AAGTGCTCACCTACCTTTAATTCTAACACCTGGCCTGGTTCGTTACCCAGAACCAAATCCAGTATGGCCTCACCTCTTGTTGGCCTGTCTACATATTGTGTCAGGAAACTCTCCTGCACACATTGAACAAACACTGTCCCATCTAACGAACTTGAGCTATAGCTTTCCCAATCAATATCAGGAAAGTTAAAGTCCCCCATCACAACCACCCTATTACTGTCACTCATCTCCTGAATCACCTTCCCTATCCTTTCTTCTACGTTTCTAGGACTATTGGGGGGCCTGTAAAAGACTCCTAACAGGGTGACCTCACCTTTCCTATTCCTAACCTCAGCCCAAACTACCTCAGATGGCAAGTCCTCATCCATCGTCCTTTCCACCGCTGTAATACTATCTTTGACAAGCAATGCCACACCTCCCCCTCTTTTACCCCCACCTCTGACCCTACTAAAACATTTAAATCCTGGAACCTGCAACAGCCAATCCTGTCCCTGTTCTAGCCATGTCTCCGTAATAGCCACAACATCGAAGTCCCAGGTACCAACCCACGCTGCAAACTCCACACAGCCAGTTGTCCAAGGCTGGAATCAAACCCAGGTACCTGGCGCTGAGGTAGCAGTGCTAACCACTGAGCCACATGCTACCTCCTGTAGAAAGTTCGAAAACTCAACTGCTTAAGTTTACTTGCCCATCTTGTAACTGTCAGGAGCTCACCACCTTGTGTGTTTCTGGTGTAAGGTGAGGAACCGACCCTGACTGTCAAATCCTCCTTCAGTATACGTTTCTGGCATTAATGATGTCATCAGGACCCAACAGGCCTGAATGGAGAAGCTACTGTGACTTACACTTGCATCTTCTGTAGGCTTACAGGGAATCCAGGTCCATCAGTAAGTTTATTGCTTCCCTTTGTAGGGGTGCAAGGATGAATAGCACTGAAGGTACCCAAGACATTTTTGGGCCTTAATGCCACAGACACCGTCTGCCTTACCTCCTTTAAGACATTCCCAGAACCTCCTGCCACGTATCTGTGTGCATCATTTTAACCTGTACTTTAGCAAGAATCTATTGACTGCTCAGTTTTCCAGAGGAACGTTACTATCCAGGCAGTAAGTGGATCAGTAGCGTGTTAGCGTTAAGATGATCCATACCAGATTTCGGTTTAACCTTTGAATTGTAGCTCTTCATCACAAGCTGAAATATTAACCAGTCTTTTTTCTTTACGGAGTGCTGCCTGATCTGTTAATATATTTCTGTAATTTTCTAAAGTAATAGAGGGAGAGTTCTGGGTGTTTGGAACGCAAAATTGGTCTTAACTGGGATTTTATGAAACCTGCTTTTGCTGTTAGTAAGCAATCCTCTCAAGATGGCAACTACTTGCCTCGGGATATCAAGCCAATTTTTTTGTTTTGTGTGCAGCACATAATCAATGTTCCTTGAATTCTCAGAACTGTGTTTTTCTCCAGTTTGCTGTGATTCTCAAACATTTCAAAAGGATATATTTCCCAGGCTGGTTTTCTTAATTGATTTTTCTCCGAGTGAGAGATGGGTTTAATGTTAGACAACTACTATTCTTTGTTGTTGTGACTGAAATTTATCTTAAGTCTGCCATAACTATATTTAGGGACCTAAATGTAGAGTTTGCAATAATAATCTACAAATTTAAGTGATTTTAACCTACGGTATAATGCTATGAACTGCCTTAAATACACAGCTATACATTCTGTAATTATTATTTTACACTGCACAATTACTTAAGTGTATGCGAAGGTCAATATAATTTACTAGCACGCTAATATAACATTCTTTGAGATTACCTCTGCAGCTTCTTTGAAACAATGGGCATCATAGACTGGTGAAGGATCATAAATAAAAACAAAGTGTTAGAAGTACTCATACATCAGGGGTGCAGACCCTGTACCAGCTGTGTCCAAAGAGTTATTCCCCATTCCAACCCATTACCCCTCCCCACCCTCAGAAGCTTTAGGCTACCTAACAATGGAAGCTGTAATGAGAGAGTAAATTGAACTGTTTAAGGTCAAAGGCAGTTTTCTTCCTATTTTCCACACCTTCCCAGCTATGTTATTTTCTATTCTTTACCTATTTACACTCTTAGTATTTCATATTTTTCAATTCCCAAATTTCTCATTGCATGTCCATTCACAACCACCTGATGAAGGAGCAGCGCTCCGAAAGCTAGTGCTTCCAATTAAGCCTGTTGGACTAAACCTGGTGTTGTGATTTTTAACATTATCACCTCAATAGTCTTCCATCCTAATTGCTTTAGATTTGTGCTGTTTGTGTTTGTATTGCATGAGCAAGCTTCCAGCCTTTGCAGTGTGCAATCTGACCTCCATTCTGTCAACCCCACCATCCTGTGGATCAACAAGACTTGTTGGCATGGTGAGCACCAGTATAAAAGCAATGAGTTTAAGTCCTAGCTGCTCCAGCGGTGTGGAACAAGATCACTGAGCAGTTTGGTTAGAAAATACTGAAAAGCAATAGATCTGTCAATGCTCAGTACAATTAGCCCAGCAATTAGTAATTCCTAACAAAATCACCAAATAAGCTGTCATATCATCTATGCAGTAAGAAGTTTGTGTCTATATGAATTGTCAGACTTGACTGACTGTGAGGGCTGAATGCCTGAAGGTGATGACCATTAATCTTTTACCTTTTCCTATTAGTTGAGTAAGATAATATACATCATCAAATTTCCTTCCACAGGCCCACTTTTAAGATTTAAAATCTAAATTTCCTGTTTGGAATACACATCGTTCTTGTTTACCAAACATTGAACTGTTTAACCAACACCAGTGACTTGGCTGTTGGAGCAGTATCCTGTTCAGTGTTATCTTAAGTTGATCAGTTTACTGATTAATTGAATCTGTGGCAGTGGAACATGTTAAAAGAAATACTGGAGAGAAGTGTAATTAAAAACAAGATTATTGGAACTTTCGGGCTGTTATTGTAGAGATGTCCCAATTTATGCTGTGTTGCAGAAACATTCTGCAGCTGAGTACATTTGTCTCTGAGATCAGTGACATGATGAGAAATTTTGACAACTCTGTTTAAATAAATTAAACATTTGCTGGAATTGTTGACTTTATCATCTAACCAATGAAGAATTCCTTTAATGATGTGAGCTTCTCATTCTCTCAGAACAAGATTTGGACAAAATTGTATTTTCCAGTCAAATAACGCAATGAAAATTGTCAGCCACACAGCAAATTTTCTTAGAAATTGAGTATCCTTTTTAAATGAGTATTTGAAGTGTTGCAGTTTGTTTAAAAAAAAAACACAAAATCTTGTTAATATACTTATTTCCAATTGAAAATATAAAAGGTATAATTTTGTCATGAGGCATGTCTTTGCTCTTGTCAAATACACATGGGCCTGCTGGATATTTCTGATAATTTGTTTATTTTTTTATATAAAGATCATATTGTCTTTGAAGAAAGCATTGTTTTGTTCATTCATCGCAATATAGTATCCAGGTATAATTTTTTAAAAAAATTGATGTATTGCAGATTCACAATTTCCAATTGACATTGCATCTGTAAAGAAAGATCATGATTTCCTTGACAAAGATTTCATGGAGCCACTTTGTAGGTAAGGAGGAAAAACACAAATTTACTCACTATTGTTGAATTATAATATTATGTGTTTCTTAATTTGAATTAAATGACAATTCTGAAAATGTTAGATGCTATACATGAACATGCATAACAGGCTTCAAGCAGTTTCTGAAGGATTAGTCACATCGGAGTCTTTTACCTATCAATTCATATGCATGTTATGTCAGCATATAACTGATACTCCTTTTGTTCATGCCAATATATATGCTGTGATTTACATTTCCATAAAAAACATGCAATATTGTACTTTCTAGTAGAGCTGAAATATTAAATGAAATGAAACACATTTTGCAACTTCCTATTCCCATCAAAACTATAACATTTCTTGCTTGACCTATTTATGGAAAATGTTAATGGATCTCAAGAGATGAATGTAACAGAAAACGCTGTCTTGTTTTTAAAGGCCAGAGTATGCAAGAGATCTTTTAATGTTTTTAATCTCTGAAATTTATTGCCTTTGTCACCAGGATTAATTATGTTCAACATCAATAAGAGTTTATTTCTCTCAGACTGCAAAGTGATTAGTTGAGATATAATTGGAAACAGCAACATTGAGTGAATTAAAAGCCTAAATACAGCAACGTATCTGAAGCGCTTGTTGAGAAGCTCTGAAACTAAACAAACCTCTGGCTATTTATAATGTTGAGTGACAAAGATTTTTCAAGGAAGTGCAATGGGTATCAAGCTCATTAAATTTCTATCAACGTAGAAGCAAACCTGAAGAAAGCAAATTGATTATTATCTGTGAAATAGATACTGGGGTTGTGAAAAGCATCACGTTCTTGGTCTCTTTAAGACTAATCCTTTTGAAGACTGATTTATCACGGTTATAGAAGTCACTTTGTCTTCCACGCTCTGAGCATCTCAGCCTGTGACTTCTCCCTCTCCTGTATATTACAGATCATGAACTTAGTACCCTGGAGAAATAAGAGATGATGATTAGCCTGAAATCACAATCTTCCCACATGATTTCAAACGCTAGAGCTAATATAATTGCTTTTGCAGCTGTTGTTGCCAGGACAACGAGGGATGTGCAATAAACAGAGCCTTACCAGCATCAGTTTATGAATAAAAAATGGAAAGTGTCTTGAGGTGATTACTAAAGACTCTCAGCAGCTTTGCACTTGCTTTTGAGTCCATGATCACAGAATCCTGTCATCCAGATGAAAGGGATGCAATATTAGAAGGAATTATAGCTAGAAATACAAATAAGTTAAATAGAATTTTTGCTTTACTCCCTTCTCTTTTTTTTCCAGACTTTGCTTTTCAGCTGCTCTTGCCAGTTGGGTGTGACGTCCTGTCGGCCTTGCAGGAGATAGCTATAAATATCTGTTCCTTTGCTAACACAGCAACATGCAGAGAGTTGAAGTAAATCCACTTTCCATTTGTGGATTATGGCAAGCAGGGTTATCTGTGACTCTGCTTTTTACAGTGCTGTCAAAGCCATGAATTATTATTTAATATACATTATTTAAAAACAAAAGATTATAGATGCTTGAAATCTGAAAGGCAAACTCAAAAAATACTCCACAGTTCAGGCAGCATTCATGGAGAGAAACAGTTAATATTTCTGGTTCTGAGCTTTCATCCGAGCATAACAATAGAGAATGCAGTCATTCTTGGTTTTGTTTTCTAGGTAGACAGAAATATGATTGATCTTTTATTCTCCGCTCTACTTTCCCACCATAATCCTTGATTCCAGGCCTCAAGACACATGGAAGTGGCAAACAAAATCACCCCAAAAGGCCTTGGAAAATGTGAATATGTCGGATGGGAGTTGTTTGGGAGGGAGTTACAAACATTCAGGGAGATATTGTCCATGTACACGGGAAGGACCAACCTCATGAGGAACTGCTCCTCCTATCACCAACTGTTACTCACTTGCAGTTACTGCTGATTCCCACATCTGTTGCTGATGGGGTGGTTCTCAAACTATCTTTGAAGGACTGAATGGGAATGTCACTGGCTGCAGTGAATATGTGACTGGGATTGCTCTGAGCTGAGTAGGGCCTTGAGAGGGGAATGTGTTATTGTGGGCCAACTCCAAGGGCTGTCATCTTTTGTCTGGGGCTATGAAGGTTTAAGAGAGAGAGAAAAGAGAATAAAAGGAGGTGGGCACAGAGAAGGAGAGTCCCATTGTCCATACTATTATGTTTTCCATTCTCTTCTTTTCCATCTTGTCTGCCCCTTCCACCCTCCTTCATGTCTGTCCCAGCTTTTCTTAATCAAGAGCAAAGAAACTTACAGTGCAGGAACAGGAGCTTTGGCCCTCAAAGCCTGCGCCGATCCGGATCATCTATGTAAACCTGCTGCCTGTTTTCTAAGGATTTATATCCCTTTGCTCCCTGCCGATTCATCTATCTGTCTAGATACGTCTTAAATGATGCTATCGTTCCCGCCCCTACCCCCTCCACTGGCAATGCGTTCCAGGCACCCACTACCCTCTGCATGAAGAACTTTCCATGCATATCTCCCCTAAACATTTCCCCCTCACTTCGAACTCGTGACCCCTATAATTAAGTCCTCCACTCTTGGCGTAAAAGTTTCTTGCTATCCACCCTGTTTATACCTCATGATTTTGTAGGCCTATATCCGGTTTAGTGGGTTACCCTGGGGTTTCTAGTTTGATTCTTTGGTCAGTTATATATGAAGATCTTGGTCTACCAGTTGTCATATTCGTGCAGTGTGCTATTTTACCCTACACCACTTCCTTAATGTACCTGGTTTATGCTAGGAACAACATCCCAGCACGATTCATGTGCTGCTGTGTTTGGTTACTTCACCTGCAGACCCATTCCTTGGTTCAGATCTCTGAATTGGCCCACTGGCTTACTGTCAACTGTTGACCTCCCTATCTAAAGGGTGGTAAAGTAAATTATGTAACTTGTCTGATGTCGATGTTCAATCCTGTGCTGGTTATCGAGCCCTAGGGATCCAGACAACTGTACCAATTGTTGTGAAACGATCACCCTGGAATTTGCAGGATTCGAGCAACTAAAGATTTTATGTGAGCATCTGCAAGGAAGCAGGTCTAAGTTGCCTGGGCACTGTGCTCAACTTGGCTAAGTTTTGCAGCACTTCATTACAGTGCTCATGTTGCTGCTGTCCCATAATACAGCCTTTCAATTTCACAATTCATCAGTCATGACATGATGGGTTTGTGTGACATTCTTTGCACTGAGCAAGCACACGACCTGGTATTACCTCGCCCTATTTATATCCCCTTCAGATGAAGTGTCGGTTGTTAAATTTAAATCGGGGATTGTGATCAGTTATGCTTTAAACTGTCTAATTTAGTACATTCCAGCTTTGAGTATGTGAGATGAAATGCAGTAGCTGACTTCAGTCTGCAGAGCTTGTGCTTAGGGTGATGATTTTCTTTTGTGTAGAAGGGTGCGTCCATTATTTTGGAAAAAGTTTTTGCTGCTAACTTGTATCTGCTACCGTGTGCCAATTTGTGATGGTCAAGAAATTAATGCTTTCCTTGCATATTGTAACTTCAGGTTTAATGGAATTATTATGATTTTTTCTATTACTGTAATTTTCAGGAATATTCATAAAACAAAAACAGAACTTGTTGGAGAAACTCAGCAGGTCTGACAGCATCTGTGGATAGAAAGCAGAGTTAATGCCGCCTTAAAAAAAAAACTGAAGAAGGGACACTCAACCTGAAGCATTAACTCTGCTTTCTACCCACAGATGCAGCCAGCTTCTCCAGCAGTTTCTGTTTGTTTCAGAATTCCCACTTCTGTAGTTCTTTGGGGCTTTTTTAAAAGAGGAATTCTTCATCTTTGGAGTCTAGATGCCCCACATGTCAATTCAAATGTAGAAGGGATTGCTATGACTCGATTGCATTACCTAATGAATGAGTGCATGAAAATAAGAAATTATTCCATAGGTAATCTCTAGAATAGCCCTCAGTTGGGGCAGTGTGAGGTTATGGGGATGGGAAGGGTTACTCTTCTCAGTCCTTTTTTTTTTAAGTGGCCACCACCTCCTGATGTCATGAGCCTTGACTCTAGGCTCTTCAGACATGGACAACAGTGTCTCAGCATTTATCCTCCTCATCCATCGAAGAACTTTTTTTCAGTGAGATGACTTCTTACTCTTCCAACTTCCAGAGAATACAGGACACTATTTGATCTCTCTTCTTACAACATCTTCTGTTAGAAATCTGTTACACTATCTCCAAGGCAAGCACATCTTCCTTAGATAAGGAGACAAAACCTGTCCTCCAAATGTGATCTCATCAGTGCCAAAGGAAGTTTTAGAAAGACTTCAATAATATTTCACTCCAACACTGTTGCATTAAGGATATCATTTCATTTCAATTTTTAAATTGCTTGCTGTATCTTCATGTACAAGTGCTCTCACTTCCTCTGAATCTCTCTCTTTTCAAAGAAATATTCTGCTTTTCCAGTCTTAGATAATTTCACATGTCCTCACATCATATGCAACCTAGTTGCCCACTCAACATGTTTATATCTCTTCACAAACCTTTTTTGAGGCTCAGTACAGCTTATTTTCCCACTTAGTTTTATATTATCAGTAAATGTGAATGTATCATTCCCCAGTCACCTCTAAGCCATTGATACATATCTGAGGCAAAGCAAGCACTGATCATTGTGACACCTCCTCACAATGATTCATTCTTTTGATATTTTCTGTCCATTAAACAATCCTCTATTTGCTCAGATGGTAATATTCTCTTACCATCTGAGAATATTTGCAATTTCTCCTGTTGTCTCAAGATTTCTAAATAATGTGCAGATTTAGTTATGCTGGCTTAGTTGACCAAATGTAAACTGCAGCTGTGACATAAAGTTAACATTCGTATGGTGAATAGGAACAAAAGTGTGCAGCGATACTACATCAGATGTAGTGACTGGGATTTGTTAAACCTTTACTGAATTCTGTTGATGTATTTTTATTACTGAATGGTAGATGAAAGTGAAAGGTAAAGCTTGTTCAACAACCTGCTTCGACTCCGAGACTTGAGTTTAAATGCAGCTCAAATTGATAGCCTAAAAGTTATCTTCCGACTGGTTGTAAGAAACCACTGTCAAATGAGCACGAAACGTCCCTGATATACAATGCTTTTGTACCCTCCACGCTTAACTATTCCATTAGTCCAAAAATAGAAATTACTGGAAAATTTCAGTGGGTCTGGCAGCATCTGTTGAGAGAAATCCAGAGTTAACGTTTGAGTCCAGTCACATTTCTTCATGACTGATAATTCGGAAAAGGTGATATACAGCTCTGAAACAGGACATTTTGAGAATTTGGTGCTCGTGTACCAATGAGGTAATTTCTTAGTCACCCAGCGAACCATGTTGGGACTAGTCAGGAAACCACCTTCGCAAACAATTTTTAGAAATCCTCACAGTCAAAGATTGTGGTTAAGTTTTTTTTTCAGTGACTTGGGCCAATTTTTTTTCTTTTTGACTGGCTTGGTTATGCGATATTCTTTCTCTAAGAGTTAGTTGTGCTCCTGAGCACTCATTCTCGGTTTGCTGCAGATAATGTTTGTGGGATTCTAAGTCATGAGGAAAGCAGCAAAAGCACTTGCTGTGACACCAAGAAAATGGTGAAGGTAGAAAGTGCAAAGGGACAGAACGTTGTATCTGAAACTTAGGAGCAGCATGTAAGATTGTGCATTTCAACAAGGGGGTGATCATTGAATATAGTTAAGGTGGAGATGGAAGCGTCTCCCTGCGAATCAAGGGATATTGGAGGTGGCAACAAAAAACCGATGTTGAAGTTGGAGATCTGCTGTGATCATATTGAATGGCTTAAATGTTTGTGGTTTGTATGGACTACTCCTGCCCCTATTTATAATGTTCATCTCACTTATCAGCGCCCAATACCAGAGCAAGTGTAGTCACAGTGGGCCTTTTTCATTCCCTCAACCAAGGGCAACAAGTTTTCCGGGTGTTGTTTGTTCGCTGTTGAAGCTTTTGACCACTAGGAGCAAGTGATGTATATCTGTGCAACTGTCTTGTGATGGTTTTGACACATTCCTCAATATCATCCCTATTTTATTGAGACTATTAAGTTGTACGGAAGCTGCTCAGAAGGGAACGGCACTCCCTCACCAACTGGTTTATGGCTAATGCAATCAGCTGTACAACAAAGTTTGAATGAGTAGACCTGCTGAAACACACAGGTATGATCCTCTGGATACCTTGAGCTAAATTGTTTGCTCTACTAAAAGAAACCTTCAAGATTCATAATCAGTGGTGTGCACTACAATCTTCAAATGCAAGGTGTTGATGCGGGTTGAGGTGGGTGGGAGGGGAGGTGGCGGTGAGGTCAGGGAGAATTGCTTTGGAGTTTACTGAAGAGTCAAATGGAAATGATGATGAAGAAAGAAGTGAGAAACCAGAGGTTGGTAGAAAACTGGAACAGCTCCTTGACATGAGTGTTGGCCTGAGTTTTGTTATAGCATAGCGTTAGACATACATGCTAATATGGAAGCAAAGTATTGTGGATACTAGAAATCTTAAACAGAAACACAGCAGGTCTGGCAACATCTGTTCCAAGTCCAATGATTCTTCTCTGATCTGAAATTCCTCAATCAGTTTGAGTGATGTTGTAATTTTAACATTAGGCTCATTGCAATAGTGCCAATGGGTTTCAATGATGAATATGTTATTTATAAATATTGACGCATTAGGTTCGGCAATAGGTGAAAAATATGCATCCATTTTACTCAAACTGATCAAAATTCCAATTAATTATATTAGACACATTTTGTATGTAACTGTAAATGAGCTGTGGGGGTTTCTGTGTAGGTGCGGTTACATGAAGCCGCAATGAACTCAGTAACTGGCTTATAGTGGGCAAAAGACTGAATTTGTATTTTGCTCCTAATTTAAGAGCATTCTGATCATATCAGTGTATGCAAGAAACCTGAAAAGGCATTTAAGTTCGTCACTTAGAATGTTTATCTCACAGAATGAAACACCATTGTCGCTCCGTAAACATCCCGTAAATTGACTGGGTTGACTTAGGTAGGCAGACGACATTTAGCAGCTCTGCTTGCAATAAAGATACCAGCTGATCTTTGTTTGTTGAAGCAATTTGGTAGAAAGCCACACCCCGTGCTTGTAATTGAATGAACCTGAACAAAGTGCCAAATCTGTTGATTTATCAACAGATCTGCTGTATGAGCTCTAGCAACCGACAGCCTAAAATGTTAGTGTCCACTCGAGGACTTTTAAAGAAAAAGAGGATCATCTTATTTTCCGTTAAAATATTCTAGGCAATTAATTGTTGTTTAAATTAGATTAGATTGCTAATAGCTGAAGATGCTTGGTAGTGAAGTTTAAGTAATATGTTGGATTTTGATTTATTTCCAGGCGACTAAACACTCTGAATAAGTGCACCTCTATGAAAATAGATGTCAACCTTCCCAAGAAGAAAGTAAGGATATACCTTTTGATAAATCTTCTATTTTCATCTGTAGCTTCTGGCAATGTTTGGTACTTTTCAAATCCATGTCTAATCTTAAAATATGATATG
>NC_057715.1:87250578-87264165 GCF_004010195.1 Chiloscyllium plagiosum | reverse complement strand
AAAAGGTTGGTGCTCCGTCTGATTGAAGGTCATCAAAAAGTACTTAGCAATTAATGAATTAATAAGTGGATTTAACAAAATGCATCATAAGAATAGTTCAGTTCCCAAGATTTTATTGAGAATAATCTAATTTGACTTTGATTAATATAAAGCCAAATTTAGAGCCTAAGATATAAGGTGGTTTAAATCCTGTTTTATTTCTTGGATGTGAATGTGATTTAACATTTCTTTATAACCAAGCACTGCTAAATTTGACTGTTTGAATTTCTCCTTCACTGACTATCTATTCAGTGAGCTTAAGTATATTTACTTTCCAGGTAAAAAAAAATAGATAAATGCATCCATTATGTGACATCAAATTAATATCCTGGCATTTTCACTCAATTAACTTTTTTGAAGGTCTCTAGGCAGCCTTTTGTTTAATTTGTTTTGCGCTATCTACAGCAATTTCCCACTGTCAAGGGGGGCTAAGCAAATTGGGGAAAGGTTTATGCAGGTATGCATATGTGTAGCTGTTAGAAGTGGCTGCCCTGAAACTGTCAACATGACCATTCCAATTCTGTGTATTAATAAATCATTTCAGAAGCATTTTGTAATTTAGGCGATGGTCCAAAATTAAAGCAGTGTTGCTATCCCAAACTATAGCAGCATCTGACACCATGAATTGTTTTCCAGTTGGCAAGTGGGTATAACAAAAGTAGAGTCAAGTAGTTAAAATACACAACCACATTTCTGGAGAGAAACAAAGTTAAAAGAATCGATGATTGTTCATCAGAAAGCAGAGTAATTCACCCAACAGATAACCAGAAGGACAAACAATATTTTAGCACTATTATCAGGAATTGTAAAAAGTAGCTTCTCTGTCACCTTGAGGCCTTGCTTGTGTGTGTGCCTAATCTTTTCAGATTAAAGTCAACGACTAACCAGCCTTTTCCTACTGATTTACGATAGGGTAATGCATCGTAAATACGCAACAGGAAAACCTGATCAGAAAGATTTGAATGAGAACCTTGCAGCTACACAGGGACTGGCCCAGATGATCATAGAATGCAACAAAATTTTTCAGGTGAGCTACTGTTGAGCAACTAAACAAAAGAACTTCAATCTACGATGATTTAGAGAATTGTTTTATAATTATATTATTATTGCATGACCATCAGAATAAATAAAATTGATAAATTGCAATGTTACCAAATTTTCATTCCTATAACGTGATCTGCTTTAAACTCCATTTGAGCTGTCTTAGCTGATCTCAGCCAAGGGCGTAGAACTCTTGGAAGAGATGACAGTTATGGTGAATTTGGGGCAAAATATTATTGGTACATTACTGTCAGAAGACCTTTTGACAAGGTATCACACAACTAAGGAAGTTTGAGATCCAAAACTAAGTGTGACAAAACAAATTTGACCATCAACTAATTCTGGCATTTGGAAGTTAATTGCAATTTCTTGGAGTGGCTAGAGTAAGTCTGGGACTGCTATGGCTGAATTGTTACCATGGTCATGATAACAGACTTGGAAGCTGGCAAAACAGGAAAATAGGTGGCGAGCCACTTGAGGATGACTCTCTCTGATGCATTCTCACCACTGGAGATCTTTCGGAGGGGCACAGTCCGAATTGGAGACTGCCAATTTACTGGAGATCTCCACAGATAGGAAAACTGTGCTGTTGGCTGAGCTTGATCAACTGAAGAAGTTTCCTCCATCCCAGTGGATCTGCTGGTCTATATCTTGCTTATTTTACCACAGCTTTGCAGGCCAGTAGAGGTAGTTCCACCCTGAAGAAGGGTCACTGAACCTGAAACAATAACTCTGATTTTTCTCCACAGATGTTGCCAGACCTGTTGAGCTTTTCCAGCAATTTCTATTTTGTTTCAGTTCCATGTTGAGATGCTCTATATGTATTTATCAAACTTATTCCCACTGTGACTCCATTCTGGTGCTTGCAAGTTGCTGGGACCCGAGACCTATGGAAGTGGGGATGGGAAGCCTGTCAGAGTGGGGAGATACGTTTTGCATGGGGGTATGTATGAGGAAGGGTCAAAAGACCTACGAGCAGTGTAGTGGGGGAAAGCTTTTAGTCAAAATTATAAAGCAACCACCCTTTCCATTATTTTTATTAGGACAGAATTTCAGTCTCCAGGACTAGGACAGTTAAGCCATGCCCACAGTTTTTAAAAGTCTCTGATGAAAAGTCTACACAACTGTTAGCATTTGGGATGCCACAGCAGGTATTGCTGTCTCTGACCCTAAAATGTTGACTGGCAATCCCAGCTGGGACCTCCACCCACAGCCTGTGAGAAGCTCTGCAATGGCTCCTGACCTGCTTTAAATGAGCTGAAAAGAGACTAATGGGATTCAAAGTCAGTAGATGTGAGAGAACACATTATTCTTTCCATTGATAATTAGTTTTAAAGAAGCAATGATGGCTTGGTGGAAAACTTGATGTGAAACAGCCAAAGGATTAAGAGGTTTCAGCTCGCAAGACGTCAACATTGGTGTTTTCAAATATAAAAGGCCATTAAAGAGCAAATGGAATTTGCATGTAATGACAAACAGTGATGTCAATGATTTATTCAGGGGTTGTTTTGATTGGCCGTCAGAACTTTGGGAAGCCAGCAGAAACCCTGGATAAACTGTGAACAAAATTTTCTGTGGTGACTTATCTGGAGAACCCTTGATAATTTTACTGGCTTCACGCTTTAACATCCTCATCTTCACCCCTGCAGCCTCCTGTTCTAAGCTGGATTCAAATAATGTGAAAGCACATAGCTTTGTTTGAACCACAGAACTGATTACAGTGAATTACAGCAGTACCAGCTACTTGCAAGTATCTTTGGTAGTTCTTATTAATTTGCAGTTGAAACTTTATTGCTGGAACAGCACAGCAGGTCAGGCAGCATCCAGGGAACAGGAGATTCGACGTTTCGGGCACAGGCCCTTCTTCAGGAATGAGCAGAGAGTGTTCAGCAGGAGAAGATAAAAGGTAGGGAGGAGGGACTTGGAGGAGGGGAGTTGGAAATGTGATAGGTGGAAAGAGGTCAAGGTGAGGGTGATAGGTCGGAGTAGGATGGAGACGGAGAGGTCAAGAAGAAGACTGCAGGTCAGGAAGGCAGTGCCGGGCTGGAAGGATCCGGCTGAGACAAGGTGGGGGGAGGGGGGATGAAGAAACTGGTGAAGTCCAAGTTCATCCCCTGCGGTTGGAGGGTTCCCAGTCGGAAGATAAGACGCTCCTCCTCCGACCGTCGGGTTGTTGTGGTTTGGCGGTGGATGAGTCCAATGACCTGCATATCCTCGGTGGAGTGGGAGGGGGAGTTGAAATGCTGTGCCACAGGTTGGTTGGGTTGGTTCGTCCGGGTGGCCCAGAGGTGCTCTCTGAATCGCTCCGCAAGT
Organism: Chiloscyllium plagiosum; assembly: GCF_004010195.1. NCBI lineage: Eukaryota > Metazoa > Chordata > Chondrichthyes > Orectolobiformes > Hemiscylliidae > Chiloscyllium > Chiloscyllium plagiosum. Next base: position 87,260,772 of record NC_057715.1, on the reverse strand, counting down.
AGGCGGCCTGTCTCCCCAATATAGAGGAGGCTCTATATTGCTCATTCCTGAAGAAGGGCCTGTGCCCGAAACGTCGAATCTCCTGTTCCCTGGATGCTGCCTGACCTGCTGTGCTGTTCCAGCAATAAAGTTTCAACTTTGATCTCCAGCATCTGCAGACCTCACTTTCTCCTCCTTATTAATTTGCAGTTAATTGGTTTCAAATGTAAATGCAAATGCACGCCCAAGCAGTGGTCGTTTATCAGGTACTTGGATAAAATTGGATTTACTGTTTCGTTTTAAGGTTTTAATACCGTTTTGCAGTACAAAATTCAATTCTGTTACTAAAAGCTGAAAATCTGGAGTGCTTTCTTTAGAGTCTGGGGATCCAGCTGGATCACAATGATGTGCCCAACTGTTATTGTGAAGCTATTTTTCTGTGTCTGTGGCTTATCTTTATCCAATTATCCACCACTCGGAACAGATCCCTCAAGATATGATGATGCAGTCCCGGAACTCTTACATTGAGGCCGATGCCCATCCGCTGACACTGGAGGAACTCGGAAAGCAACTGGAAGATGAAGGGGCAAATTATCAGACTTACCTGGAGAATCTAATCCAGAACCTTCAGAAAGAATCCAGGGAGAAATTTAAGAGCTGGGTTTCATGTCCATGCCCTGATAACACTGAACTTGCTTACAAAAAGGTAAGTTCATACATAAGTGCTTATGCCGTATTTGAAAGTTTTGATAATTTTTTTTAAACTTTATGTATTCCTATCATTTCAATGATGAACAATATAAACTTTGTACAAAATATATCTTAAAATTCAATAATCTTTTAAATTCTATTCTATTGACAAGATTGTGTTTCTCACCACCTACTGGAATGACATTTCATCAATGTTAATGTCAATAAAATTGTCAGCAACTGGTAGTGGTTGCAAATAAGATACAAAAATATGTAAAGAAAGCTCTGGTGGCATAGATAAATGTTACTTAATGCATTGGTTAAAAGTGGAATGTCCAAAAATATTCTTTATAATTATCCTGTACAAGAGACTTGATTTCTTTCTTTGAGTACTACAAAGGAGAAAAAGCTGCCATTTCTGAGAAGAGAAGATTGCATTAAAGTGCATCACTCTAGTTTGACTCTTGACAGCCAGCCATCAAAGCTTACAAGCAACTTGTTTATTTTCTGTTCTGTCAGTCATTAATAATCAGTGATACAGAACATCTAATGCGATAACTTAAATGCAGGGTTATTGGACAAATGTCTGTTTAAACCAGGCACCACCTTTTTGTTAATGAGGATAAACTAGTACAGGAAATAAAAACAAACAAACACTTTTGGAGAATATAAAATGGTGAGTTGGATGCAGATCCCTCTTCCAAACTGCAAGAGAGGCAGATGGTTTCTTCCTACAATTGGTGGAGTGCAGGTATCTGTCCAGGAGAAATTGTTTTCCAATTCTCAGCCTCAGATTATTCGCTTCACTTAAGTTTGCTGTTACTGGCTGACTGAGATCTTATATCATACAACTCTAAAATTCAGATTTTATATACATGTTGAAATATCAATTGAGAAATTTATTTTACAAGTTGCTCCCAATGTCATGAAACATAATAATAATTTTCAGCTTTTAACTGCATTTTAACAAAAGCAGAATTTCCTGACCCAGCAAACGACCGATCAGTCAGCATCTGTAAAAAGAAATGGCGAGGTTTATTGGTTTGGGTGCGTTCCCTTCAGTAGAAATGCCACATCCTTTGCTTTTCTCTTTTAAAGAAGTTTGACTGATCTGTCATGTATTTCAGCATTTTATTCTCTTTTATATTGCTTGTAAAACTTGTCAAGTATTCTTGTTTTTGATTTTCTGTTTTACTGAAGTATGCAGAATGAGTATAAGTATCAATGACACATTCATAGTGAAGCTCACAACTGGTGGTATTCTGACTTGAAATGGAAAATAGCATTTCTTTAACACCGAACGCAACATTGGGATGTCCCAAAGTGTTGTAAAATTTAATAAACTTTTTTTTAAAAAATGTATCCATGTCTTCATGTTGGAAATGCAACACCCAAGTTGCCCCACCAACTGCATGATGTTAAGAAATAGAAGCACTGGTAGTCATTTGACCATCAAGCCTCCTCGGTAATTCGTAAAGTCATGTTGATCTTTTACTTCAATGCCACCTTCCTACACTCCCCATGTTCCTTGGCTCCCTTTGTACGAACGAGTGTATCAGTCTCTCTTGAGTGCATTCAGTGATTTTAAGTATTCAGCTCTCATGGGTACAAAATTCCAAAGATTCATATCTCTTTAAATAAAGAAGTTTGCTTTCATTTCCATCCTCCAATGGATGACCCTTACTCCCGAGACTAACTCCGGGTAAAGCATTACCTCTCCAGGGGAAAATCCTCATGGTATCCACCCTGTCACGCCGCTAAATTTTTTTTTCAATTAATCACTTTTCATATTTTTAATGTTCAGCAGTGTAAATAAATAAAAACAAAATAATAGATTGTGGAGGGTCTGAGATAAAAACAAAGTGCTGGAGAAATTCAGCAGGTCTAGCAGCGTTTGTGGAAAGAGAAGCAGAGTTAATATTTTGAGTCCAACATCACTCTGCTCAGTGTGAAAACAGGCCATTCAGCCCAACAAGTCCACATCAACATTCTGAAGAGTAACCCACCCAGCCCCCTTCCCCTATTCTATTACTTTACACTTCCCCTGACTAATGCACCTAACCTATACATCCCTGAACACTACGGGCAGTTTAGCATGGCCAGTTCACCTGACCTGCACATCTTTGGACTGTGGGAGGAAACCTGATCACCCGGAGGAAACCCATGCAGACACAGGGAGGAAGTGCAAACTCCGCACAGTCGTCCGAGGCTGGAATCGAACCTGGGTCCCTGGCACTGAGACGCAGTAGCGCTAACCACTGAGCCACCATGCCACAGCTACTGCCAGATCAGTTGTGTTTCTCCAGTACTTCCAGATTTTCTTACAGTTGGGTTGACACACAAGCTCTTTTAAAAAATAAAAATGTACTAAGACCCAGTTCCAGGATTCCCAACCACCTTCACCTGCTTTCACTGGGACTTTTTAAAAAACTAGTTCTGGTTGTAAGCCTGCAAGATATCATTAGTTAAATCTGAAACTGAATTCTAGTCTCAGTAATGATAACCATTCAATTATCAAAACTAATCTTGTTCATTAATGTCCTTTTTTTGGGAAGGAAATCTGCCTACCTTACCTGGGCTAGCTGATATGTGGCTCCAGATTCCCAGCACTGATTTTTTTTAAAATTCATTTTTGTGGGATGTAGGCATCGCTGGCTGGCCCGCATTTATTGCCAGGCCCTAGCTGCCTTGACAAGATGGTGGTGAGCTACTGACTTGAACTGCTACAGTCCACCTGCTGTGGGTTGACCCATAATGTCCTTTTGGGGCAAGAATTCCAGGATTTTGAAGGCACATTGATGTGTTTCCTCGTCAGGATGGTGAGTGGCTTGGAGGGGACTCTGAGGTGGTGTTCACATACCCGTTGCTCTTGTCCTTCTAGATGGAAGTGGTCATGGATTTGGAAGGTGCTGTCTGAGGATCCTTGGTGAATTTCTGCAGTGCATTTTGTAGATGGTACGCACTGCTGCTACTGAGTGTCAGGTGGTGGAGAGACTGGATACTTGTGGATGTAGCACCAATAAAGCAGGCGGCTTTGTCCTAGATGGTGTTAAACATCTTGTGTTCTTGGAGCTGTACTTATCCAGGCATGTGGGGAGTATTCTATCACACTCCTGACTTGTGCCTTGTAGATGTTGGACAGGCTATGGGGAGTCAGGAGGTATATTACTCACCACAGTGTTCTTAGCTTCTGACCTGCTGTTGTAGCCATAGTTTTATATTGAGTCCAATTGAGTTTCTGGTCAATGATAACCCCCAGGATGATGATAGTGGAGAATTCAGTAATGGTTACACAATTGAATGTTAAGGTTCAATGGTTAGACTGTGTCTTATTGGTGATGATCATAGCCGAGCATTTGTGTGGCACGAACGTTACTTCCACTTGTCAGCCCAAGCCTGGATATTGAACATGGACTGCTTCAGAATCTGAGGGGTCACAAATGGTGCTGAGCATCTCCACTTCTGACCTTAAGATGGAAGGAAGATCATTGAAATAGCTGAAGGTGGTTGGGCCTAGGACACTATCCTAAGGAACTCCTGCAGAGATGACTGACCTCCAACAACCACAACCATCTTCTTATGTGTCAGAAGTGACTCTAATCACCAGAGAATTATCTCCTGATACCCATTGATCCCAGTTTTTTGCTAGGGCTCCTTGATGCCACAATCAGTTAAATGCAGCTTTGATGTCAAGTGCTCTCACTCTCACCTCACCTCTAGAATTCAGCTCTTTTATCCATGTTTGGGCCAAGGCTGTAATGAGATCAAAAGCTGAGTGGCCCTGGCGGAACCCAAACTGGGTATCACTGAGCATGTCATTGCTGCTTGATAGCACTGTTGATGACACCTTCCATCATTTTACTGATGACCGAAAGTAGACTGATGGGGTAGTAATTGCCAGGTTAGATTTGTCCTGATTTTTATGTACAGGATATACTTAAACAATTTTCCACATTGCCGAGTAGATACCAGTGCTGTAATTGTACTGGAACAGCTTGGCTAGGGGAGTGGTAAGTTCTGGAGCACAAGTCTTCAGTACTATTGCTGGAATGTTATCAGGGCCGTAGCCTTTGCAGTATCCAGTGTCTCCAACCGTTTCTTGATATCACGTAGACTGGATCGAATAGGTTGAAGACTGGTATCTCTAATGCTGGGAACCACTAGAAGAGGCCGAAATGGATTATCCATTTGGCACTTCCAAAAGACTGCTGTGAAAACTTCAGCCTAATCTTTTGTATTGATGAAAGAGCCCTGCACATCATTGAGAATGGGGATATTTGTAGAGCCTCCTCCTCCAGTGAGTTGTTTAATTGTCCACCATCATTCATGACTGGTTGCAGCAGGACTGCAGAGCTTAGATCTGATTTGTTGGCTGTAGGATCGCTTAGCTCTGTCTATCACTTGCTGCTTATGCCATTTGGCAAGTAGCCCTGTTTTTATGGCTTCACCAAGTTGACACCTCATTCTCAGGCATGCCTGGTGCTGTTGCTCCTGGCATGCCATTCTGCACTTTCCATTGAACCAGGGTTCATCACCTGGCTTGATGGTAATGGTTGAGTAGGGATATGCCAGACCATGAGGTTAAAGGTTGTGCTGGAGTACAGTTCTGCTGCTAATGGCCCACAGCACCGCATAGATGTCCAGCCTTGAGTTGCTAGATCTGTTTGAAGTCTGTTCCATTTAGCATAGTGATTGTGCCCCACAACACGGAGGTTATTCTCAACGTGAAGGCAGAACTTCATCTCCACAGGGACTATGTGGTGGTCACTCTTAGCGATACTGTCATGGACAGATGCATCTGCAGCTGGCAGATTGGTAAGTGTGAGGTCAAGTATGTTTTTCCCTCTTGGTTTCCTCACCATCTGCTGCAGACCCATCTAGCAGCTATATCCTTTAGGACCCAACCAGTTCGATCTATAGAACTGCTGTTGAGCCACTGTTGGTGGTGGACGTTGAAATCTCCCACCCAGAGTACATTTTGTGCCCTTACCATCCTCTGTGTTGTTCACCATGGTGGAGTACTGATTCATCAGCTGAGGGAGGATGGTATGTGGTAATCAACAGGAAGTTTCCTTGCCCATGTTTAATCTGAAGCCATGAGATTTCATGGGGTCTCGAGTCAATATTGAGGACTCCCAGCGCAGTTCCCTCCTGACTGTATGCCACTATGCTGTCAGCTCTGGTGGGTCTGCCCTGCCAGCGAGACCGGTCATATCCAGGGATCGTGATGGTGTCTGCAAAATTGTCTGTAAGGTATGATTCCATGACTATAACTATATCCAGCTGTGGCTTGACTAGTCTGTGAGACAATTTTGGCAAAGCCCCAGGTGTTAGTGAGGAGGACTCTGTGCGTTCGATGGCTGTTTCTGCTGTTGACGTTTCCACTGCCTAGGATGATGCCAACTGATCCATCTGGTTCCATTTCTTTGAGACTTTGTAGGAATTGGTACAACTAGATGGCTTCCTAGGCCATTTCAGAGTGCAGTTGACAGTCAACTGCATTGCTATGCGTCTGGAATCACATAAAGGCTAGACCAGGTGAGGATGGCAGATTTCCTTCCCTGAAGGCCATTAATGAGCCAGATGGGTTTTTTTGTGACAATTGGTAATGATTTCATGGTTATCAGTAGATTCTGAATTCTAGAATTTTTTTTAAATGAATTCAAATTCAAACAAATTCATATCTGTCATGGTGGGGTTCAAACCCAGTCCCCAGAACATGAGCTGAGTTTCTGAATTAATAATTTAGTGATAATACCACTAGGCCACGACCTACCCTATGGTTGACCCATGACATCCTGCTGAGATCCCAGGTAAGCCACCCAGATCAAGGGTACTTTGGGATGGGCAGGAAATTCTGGCCTTGCCTGTGATGACCATATCCCATGAAAAAAATAAATTAACAAAAGGGGCTTAAGCACACGTCCTTCTTGCTCAGAGGCAGGAATGCTAAACACTAATCTACAATTATTTTATAATATTGATAGTTTATAAATTGTCCAATTTAATGATTCCAATAATAAAAGCTGTTTTGTTTTGGGGTAGGTTGGTGATGGTCACCCTCTCCGTCTGTGGAAGATATCCGTTGAAGTAGAGGCACCACCTTCTGTAGTTCTAAATCGGGTACTACGAGAGCGCCACCTGTGGGATGATGACCTGCTCCAGTGGAAAGTTGTGGAGTCCCTGGACAAGCAGACTGAAATTTTTCAGTATGTCTTGAACAGCATGGCTCCTCACCCCAGCAGGGACTTTGTCACACTGAGGTAACTTTTGAATGTATAATGCACCACCATTCAAAACACACAACATGGTGTTGAACATTTGGTGAGAGTAAGAATTTTTCATTGGGAAATGGGTGAGCACATCTTAAATTTAGTTTAACATTTTGAATTTAACTGGCAACCTTTGGAAACTGTAAGAGGAAATTGCTTGTCAATGACAGTTAACTGTCAATCAGTTGTAAGTACCTAAACAAGGGCTAATTATTGTGAACACCTCTAACATTGTTGTGACTCAAAACAAAGCATAAAAACAAACTTTGCACAAATTTCAAATGGAACATGAAAGTTTGGGATTTGATGAATGAGTATTTTGCGCAGAGCGAAGGAAGTACCAGTTCTTCCATTTTAGATGCAGTTCATTTTACCTTAAGGCAGTAGTAAGTTTTTGGCCAGTGTTTTAGTGTTTATTACAAGTTAGTGTTAAAAAAATGAAGGTTTTTGATGTTTGAAACCAAAATATGGATATATAAACAGCCGCAACCACCTTGTGTACAGAACTATGCCCTAACTGCTTTGAATGGTGTTTACTGGGAGTGGACGTGCCTTCTTAAAAAAGGGAATATTTACATGATACCTTTACAAAATGCACTCTTGAGAGAGAGTCCCTGTACCCCTTCCAGAAAATATAGATCTTTGTTATAGTCACCCAAGAGGTGAGAAGGGGAGGGGCAATTACCCCACCCCTCTCCTCATTCATATACAAATGTTTGGCTCTGAATTTTAAACTGTGCCTAGTTCTATAACTTATTTTCGACCTGTTCCCTTTAATATCTTTTGGAAACTTTGATCAAATTATCATTTAACCTAGTAAATTACAATGAATCCCAGGGTGGAATCTTGCAGGGATCTGAGTGATATGGCCTGTTGGGAGGTTTGTGGCAGAATCAGAAGCCCATCTCCGCCTTAGGGAGACTCGTTCCATCACGGTTCACAAGCGGTGTAGTGAGTCCCTTGAGGCAGTGACCAGTTTTCAGTTAAGGGGGGAGTATTTCTTGGTAAACACCTTGTTGATGGCCCAACACGCCTCATTAATATTCAGCTGTCTAACCAAATAAATTGAGAAAGCTCACCATGCAATCCAGAGTACTTGTGCATTCAGCTCACCTTCTTGCTCTGAACGGTCTCTGTTACACAAGTTACAGCCTCAAGCATGATCCACAGGCACCAGATGCACACATCACTTATCCATGGACATTGGCATTTGCTATCTGCCAACTTCACATAACCACCTAGGCACTTCTCCAATACACTGGCAGTGCACTCTGAACGTACAGACTCTCATTGCAGGCCACTGCAGCAACTAGCATTGAGCACGTGGACAGGGAGCAAGTTTGCGGATTGGCTCAGGCTGCAACTCGAAGCTGATTACTTTGTCCTTTTCGCGCTCGCTCACTTAGTGCCTCCAGGATAATTGCAGCACCTGTGCCTTGCCTTACATTCCGTAACAGTTGGCTAAGTGACAAACTAGGCAGCTTGCCTTGCTGCTCAGCAGCCCTCAGTCATGGGAAAGTACACCTTGCTGTACATTGGTTCATTACAACAGTCTTTGATCTTCACCATGTGCCAGCTGCTTAAGTGGCAAATGCACTCTGTGCGCAGCAAGCAAGTAGCCATATCTTAAAGTTTTAGAGGTGTCGTCCTCACTGAAGTCTGTGGAGGCAACCATCAGCCAGGCACTAACTCAGATCAGCCTCCATTGCCAGTCCAGGGGATTGGCCACAGTCAGATGTCCGCTTACATTGGTATGGGGCAGGGGGTTGTGTACAGGGACTGGGTCGTGGTCAGTTCTGTGGCTCCTATTCTGGGGAGTAGGGCTAGCACAGTTGAAGTGTGCAACCATCAGTACCATCTGGGCATGTTTTGTCCAGGGCTATCCAGTCAGGTCACTCAAGTGTTGGCCCAAAGTCAATGTGTTGCATCTCCCTGCCACAGGCATTGCTGGACATTATGTAGGTCTGAGGTCAGCTTACCAAGGGAAGCTCATGAGGTTTATTCAGTGCTGACTCCTGAACTGTCTCTTGATTATGATCAGACAATAGCTGCCATACTTGGTGTTTATGAGCTGGACCTAGAGGCACCTCAGAAGGGCTCAATAAAAAAAGCTAATTGCTTTCAACTAGTGGCTCTGCCCTGTAATAATACAGTGCACCTTTGAATTATCCCAGCTGATACTGCTGAAAGAATCTACAATTGGCCTCCCTGCCACCTGAGAATGTATTTGGAGGAGAGAATCATCACAGCCCAATATACAGCTATTGCAACAAACTGCTTTCAACTTGCACTTCGATCAGGAATGTCAAGCAGATGCTTTCCAAACTGTTTCCATGAGCTAGACAAGAGAAATGCTTGCCTTTGAAGAAACGCCCAAAGGAGGGTTTTTAATAAACAACCTTTTATACATCTGCTGGATGAGGCCAGGGTGTTCTCGATGCAATAAAGTAGACCACTCCAGACCAGAATGCTATGTAGCTAAAAGGCAAGCTGTGGGTCTTGTGCAATTGGTCTGGAGAGAGAGCGAGAGAGAGAGAGAACACAGCAGGACCAATGAGGTGGGGGGGGTGGCGGATGGCCCTCTGGTCCAGAGCCCTGCCATTTGACTGAGATTACTCTGTGTGCCCAAAGCAGGTAAATGTCTAGATAACTCGAGGAATGATTCCTCACTGGAACAGCATCTCTGTACACCAAACCCAGGCCAAACGAGCATTGTTGCAGCGTCACCGGGATTTAGGAGGTTCAAACCTCAAATGAATGAGCGAGGTGTCACACTGGCCGTCTGAAACCCCCTTTGCAAACTGAGGTGTGGACCAGGGAAGTTTCCAATTAGACTCACAGCTGATGCAGATTAGCAGAAGCTAGTCAGCCCTCTGTGAATTGGGTTATCTTAAGAGGTATGGGACAAAATAAGGACACACAACTCCCAAGCCAGACAGAAAAGTCAAAGGTGAAAATGTGTTGCTGGAAAAGCGCAGCAGGTCAGGCAGCATCCAAGGAGCAGGAGAATCGACATTTCGGGCATGAGCCCTCCTTCAGGAATGAGGAGTGTGTGCTAAGCAGGCTAAGATAAAAGTTAGGGAGGAGGGACTTGGGGGAGGGGTGTTGGAAATGCGATAGGTGGAAGGAGGTTAAGGTGAGGGTGATAGGCCTGAGTGGGGGTGGAGAGGTCAGGAAGAAGATTGCAGGTTAGGAAGGTGGTGCTGAGTTTGAGGGTTGGGACTGAGACAAGGTGGGGGGAGGGGAAATGAGG
>NC_057715.1:87245696-87250384 GCF_004010195.1 Chiloscyllium plagiosum | reverse complement strand
AAAATCATGGAGGAGGTGGAGGGCGTGGGTGGTGTCCCGAACGTAGGTGGGGAGTTCTTGGACTAAGGGGGACAGGACCGTGTCGAGGTATGCAGAGATGAGTTCGGTGGGGCAGAGGCAGGCTGAGACAATGGGTCGGCCGGGGCAGTCAGGTTTGTGGATTTTGGGCAGGAGGTAGAAACGGGCGGTGCGGGGTTGTGGGACTGAGGTTGGAGGTGGTGGATAGGAGATCCCCTGAGGTGATGAGGTTATGGATGGTCTGGGAGATGATGGTTTGGTGGTGGGAGGTGGGGTCATGGTCAAGGGGGCAGTAGGAAGAGGTGTCCGCGAGCTGGCGTTTAGCCTCCGCGGTGTAAAGGTCGGTGCGCCAAACTACTACCGTGCCTCCCTTGTCTGCCGGTTTGATAGTGAGGTTGGTCAAAGTTTGTGCGAAGATTTGTAGTTGTGCTCGTTATTGTGGTTCTGTTCGCCGCCGAGCTGGAAGTTTTTGTTGCAAACGTTTCGTCCCCTGGCTAGGCGACATCATCAGTGCTTGGGAGCCTCCTGCGAAGCGCTTCTTTGATGTTTCCTCCGGTGTTTATAGTGGTCTGTCCCTGCCGCTTCCGGTTGTCCGTTTCAGCTGTCTGCTGTAGTGGTTGGTATATTGGGTCCAGGTCGATGTGTTTGTTGATGGAGTTTGTGGATGAATGCCATGCCTCTAGGAATTCCCTGGCCGCTCTCTGTCTAGCTTGCCCTATGATAGTAGTGTTATCATAGAGGCATGGCATTCATCCACAAACTCCATCGACCTGGACCCAATATACCAACCACTACAGCGGACAGCTGAAACTGACAACCGGAAGCGGCAGGGACAGACCACTATAAACACCGGAGGAAACATCAAAGAAGCGCTTCGCAGGAGGCTCCCAAGCACTGATGATGTCGCCTAGCCAGGGGACGAAACGTTTGCAACAAAAACTTCCAGCTCGGCGAATAGAACCACAACAGTGAGGTTGGGGTAGGAATGGAGGGAGTGGAGGGCTGCACGTTCCGAGCGTGAGAGGTTGGAGTGGATGAGAGGGGTGGAGAGGTTGAGGCGGTTAATGTCGCGGCGGCAGTTGGCTATGAAGAGATCGAGAGCAGGTAAGAGGCCAGCACGGGGTATCCAGGTGAATGGGATGTATTAGTGGCGGGAGAAGGGGTTGTCAGAGGGTGGGCGAGAATCCTGGTTGAAGAAGTAGGCGCGGAGGCGAAGGCAGCGGAAGAATTGTTCGATGTCTCACCGCGTGTTGAACTCGTTAATCCAAGAACGTAGGAGAATAAAGGTGAGGCCTCTGCCGTGGACTGATCTTTCATCCTCAGAGAGGGGTAGTTCTGGAGGGATGGTGAAAACACGGCAGGGCTGGGAGCTAGGACCTGGTGTGGGGCTGGAGCTGGGAGTGGGGGGCGGGGTTAGGCGTGGAGATTTGTGTGGGAGTGGGGCTAGGCGTGCGGACAGAGATCGTTCAGAGTGAGGACCAGTTCCGTCAGTCGAAGGAGGGTGTCAGTGGAAGGGTACTGGTTGGATCAGAGTGAGGACCAGACTGCTGGGGAAATATAAAGTCATGCAAAGGGTTCTGCTGGGCATGACCCACTAATAGTCCATGATGTGGACAAGAGAAGCCTCCCTAATAAATCAAAATTCCTATTGGCTTATCGCCTTCAGTCTCAAGGGATATTGGAGCTATATAAGCAAACCCATGAAACAAAATCCAGCAGGGCATTGCTGCTACTCCTGCTTCCTTTTTTGTTTCCTTTTTTCCTTTTGGAATGAATGAAAGGATGATTCTATATCTCTCGTTCTTTCCCACAACCATTTTCTTTTGATTATAGAATTTTCTTGCCACAGATTAACAGTACATGAAGAAAAACAAGAAATCCCAAACAAAACTGTTTTCTTTTCTGTATTTTCAGATTGAAATTGTTTCTTTTAATAATGGAAAATTTTGCTAGATTCATAAACTTTTCACACACTTTTCACTTATATATTGAATACATGTGGCAATAAATGATTCAAATGTGACATTAAAATGAGTGCCAACGCTTTTATGGTTATGTTGCAATGGAAAGCTAAAAGGGGGGGTGGAGTGGGGGGGGGGGGGAAAAGGTTGGTTTATTATATTCTAATTAACCTGCTGGGACAGCTGTCAGCACCTGAAACCCCTGTCCTTGTTGCATGACTGAAATCAGAGCTGATTGAATTATTTAAATATTTACTGAGATTCCAAGTCAGTTGTCAGCCTGCCTCAGACCCTCCACCTCTATCTGCATGCTGCTGGCTGTAAGCTTACACTGTGCTGCACAAAGGAAAATGACCTGGCTTGGCAAATAAACTACTATTGGTAGCTGATCTACAGATTGTTACAATTCATGTGAACAAATACTTTTTAATACTTGCTGATTTGACTGGGACTGCCATAGTGTTAAGGGTTTAGATGGAGAGGAATTTGTTAATTAGATTAGATTCCATACAGTGTGGAAACAAGCCCTTCGGCCCAACCAGTCCACACCAACCCTCCGAAGAGTAACCCGTCCAAACCCATTTCCCTCTGACTAATGCGTCTAACACTATGGGGCAATTTACCATGGCCAATTCACTGTGGGAGGAAACCAGAGCACCCAGAGGAAACCCCCACAGACAGTCGCCCTGAGGCTGGAATCGAACCTGGGACTCTGGTGCTGTGAGGCAGCAGTGCTAACCACTGAGCCACCATGCCACCCCATTATTGCCACGTGTATTCAATATAAAAGTGTGTACAAGAAAATTTTCTGATTCAGTATGTGGATGTACCTACTAGAGATGGTCAAGTTTTCCACCTGCTCTTGGGAAATAAGGCAGGGCAGGTGACTGAGGTGTCAGTGGGGGAGCACTTTGGGGCCAGCGACCATAATTCTATTAGATTTAAAATAGTGATGGAAAAGGATAGACTAGTTCTAAAAGTTGAAGTTCTAAATTGGAGGAAGACCAATTTTGATGGTATTAGGCAAGAACTTTCAAAAGCTGATTGGGGGCAGATATTCGCAGGTAAAGGGACAACTAGAAAATGGGAAGCCTTCAGAAATGAGATAACGAGAGTCCAGAGACAGTATATTCCTGTTAAGGTGAAAGGAAAGACTGGTAGGTATAGGGAATGTTGGATGACTAAAGAAATTGAGGGTTTGTTTAAGAAAAAGAAGGAAACATATGTCAGGTATAGACAGGATAGATAGAGTGAATCCTTAGAGTATAATGGCAGTAGGAGTATACTTAAGAGGGAAATCAGGAGGGCAAAAAGGGGACATGAGAGAGCTTTGACAAATAGAGCTAAGGAGAATCCAAAGGGTTTTTACAAATACATTAAGGGCAAGAGGGTAACTAAGGAGAGAATAGGGCCCCTCAAAGATCAGCAAGGTGGCCTTTGTGTGGAGCCACAGAAAATGGGGGAGATACTAAATGAGTATTATGCATCAGTATTTACTGTGGAAAAGGATATGAAAGATATAGAATGTAGGGGAATAGATGGTGACACGTTTAAAAATGTCGATATTACAGAGGAGGAAGTGCTGGATGTCTTGAAACGCTTAAAAGTGGATAAATCCCCAGGACCTGATCAGGTGTATCCCAGAACTGTGTGAATCTAGAGAAGTGATTGCTGGGCCTCTTGCTGAGATATTTGTAACATCGATAGCCACAGGTGAGATGCCAGAAGACTGGAGGTTGGCTAACGTGGTGCCACTGTTTAAGAAAGGTGGTAAGGACAAGCCAGGGAACCAGAGACCGACGAGCCTGACCTTGGTGGTAGACAAATTGTTGGAGGGAATCCTGAGGAACAGGATGTACATGTATTTGGAAAGGCATGTTGATTAGGGATAGTCAACATGGCTTTGTGTGTGGGAAATTATGTTTCTCAAACTTGTTTGAGTTTTTTGAAGAAGTAACAAAGAGATTGATGAGGGCAGAGCGGTAGATGTGATCTATATGGACTTCAGTAAGACGTTTGACAAGATTGCCCATAGGAGACTGATTAGCAAGGTTAGGTCTCATGGAATACAGGGAGAACTAGCCATTTGGATACAGAAGTGGCTCAAAGGTGGTGGTGGAGGGTTGTTTTTCGGACTGGAGGCCTGTGACCAGTGGAGTGCCACAAGGATTGATGCTGGGACCTCCTACGTTTTGTCATTTATATAAATGATTTGGATGCGAGCATAAGAGGTATAGTTAGTAAGTTTGCAGATGACACCAAAATTGGAGGTGTAGTGGACAGCAAAGAACGTTACCTCAGATTACAACAGGATCTTAATCAGATGGGCCAAGAGGCTGAGAAGTGGCAGATGGAGTTTAATTCAGATAAATGTGAGGTGCTGCATTTTGGGAAAGCAAATCTTAGTAGGACTTACACACTTAATGGTAAGGTCCAGGGAGTGTCGCTGAACAAAGAGACCTTGGAATGCAGGTTCATAGCTCCTTGAAAGTGGAGTCGCAGGTAGATAGGATAGTGAAAAAGGTGTTTGGTATGCTTTCCTTTATTGATCAGAGTATTGAGTACAGGAGTTGGGTGGTCATGTTGCAGCTGTACAGGACATTGGTTAGACCACTGTTGGAATATTGTGTGCAATTCTGGTCTCCTTCCTATCGGAAAGATGTTATGAAACTTGAAAGGGTTCAGAAAAGATTTACAAGGATGTTGCCA